>NC_135778.1:14161718-14318943 GCF_028453695.1 Augochlora pura
AGTTTTGACCATCTTAATCGGTTATGCCCTTCAAGCAGTACAAAATATATAATTCCATATTTCTTATTAATAACTTTCTAATAAACAACAATGCCATATAGAACTTTTACAGTACTACTCAGAGTGACGAATTCGACAACGTACTCAAGAATCATCAGGATCAGAGGGGGTGGTACCTGTTTGTATGTAATTATTTTATTGTCCAATAATTTATCGTGGAAACATTTAAGAAAGTCGAATAAATGCAGTAAGTATCAAGGAGTGAGTTGAATAAAATTTGTAAATATCAAGAAGTAGGTTAAATCGAAGTAGTAACTATCAAGAAGTAAGTTAAATAGAAATAGTAAATATCAAGAAGTAAGTTAAATAAAAGTAGTAAATATCAAGAAGTAAGTTAAATAAAAGTAGTAAATATCAAGAAGTAAGTCCAATAAAATTTGTAAGCATCAAGAAGTAAGTTGAATCAAAGTAGCAAGTATCAGCAAGTAAATCGAATAAAATTTGTAAGGCACATCCCCCTGTCTAATCGCAAATTCAATTTCGTAGCACGGAGACTTCGACGACGGACACAGCCATGAGCGATGTTACAGATCATGCAGAATGCAGATCTGGAGCGAGAATTTGACGAAAACTGGGAGATGGGAGAGATGGTGTTGGCTCGTTTCAAACATCAATGGTTTACAGGACGCAAACGGGAATTCCAAGACGCAAGAGTGTCCCGAGGCGTCTATCCATTCCTAAAACGGAAACCACTTTATAGTGCTTCCGGTGGCTAATACAGATATCCTTCTCGGGGATGAAGCACGCCTATATTTAGATCTGGGGCATAATACTACACATTCATCGCGCGACGTTCACGGAAACACGTGTCTATAATTGTTATCTCTAGTTCCAAACGAAACATCGCTCCTACATGAAGCTAAAAAAGAGTACAGAAGAGAAAACTGGAATAACAATAACAACTAGGCTACGAGTTCTTGTGTATACAGTTGTGCCGAATATGCGAAACTAAATTAAAAATTGTAGTAACCATTCATAAAAATTTGATAAACTGTGGCACCAGTTCTATTTTACACTACGTCTTACATTCATCTTCATCGAAATCTAATTCTCAATGCAACAGTTTCGATCCAATACTTGAACCATATAATCACATCGACACGAGTTTGTTAATTACAGGACAAATTATGCGCAAAAGTGCCATTTTGTCGCGAACAGCAAAGAAAAAGAACAACCGAGAAAACGATGCTAAAGGTGGATCTCCGAAAAGATAATGTCGGTACATAATTATGAAACGTGGTCATGGTTCGCAGACTATACCTTGAGACAGCGATAACAATGCTATCATCGACCTTTCGCCGCGTTAAAGTCGTTAACGTCACACGTGTATATTCGACGATTTATTATATTATCCCATTAACTACGCGACCACATCAGGCGTCGAAAGCTCAATCAAGTTTTTATGATAATCGTACGATTTTTACATTTGATCCACGTTCTCTTGGAACTAGGACGAAAACGGCGATGTATCAGCGAAATAGAACAGACCGTTGCATTCCGATGGCGATAAGCGTATCTTGGTAATGAGCATACGTTCCTCTACCAGTGCAATAATGAGCGTCCTTCGTACTTGTTACTCGACAATTGTTTTACGAGGAACGAAACGAACCGGTTTAGCTCCAAGACACAACGGGCCCCTTATGATTTGCCCTATTTTTTCCCCTCTTGTTTAATTTACGGACGATGATGCATCTGTCGGATTGGAAAAAAAGTAATTTAGGGTTTGAAACAACAATTAAAACGCTCTCTCTCTCTCTCTCTCTCTGTTTCTATCTCGGCGTGGCAATCGTACCAACCATATACACCACGTGTTTCAATTAAACAGTGTTCGTTCAATGAAGCACTATATTTTCCATCGTCCTACGTTTCCGTACTAATTCCTTCCTTGGACTTCAGCTTTTTGTGTTTCACGTTTTTATCAGCCTTACGAAAGAATAACGGAATGAGTGAAGCGCGATAACAGAGATAATGTGTCTTGTCGGTGAAAATCAAAACAGGTAAGTGTTCACACGTCAGAGTAGAAATTTTCAAACCTCGACATAACCTCTCACATTCCTGCGAAGGTACGATTCTAAAGGTACGAGTCACTGGTACGAACAAACAAAATTTCGATAACGCAATTGCAAATTGAATTAATCTTGAACATTTAAAGACCGATCGAGTTTTGTAATCGTTGCGTGATCTATCGTAATACATTGGGAACGCTAGAGGGGCATTCACGATGCGATTGCACTAAAGAAATGTACCATGGCCAGCGGGTTTCACGAGAGACGCTCCCTTCTTTGGCAACAGTGAATTTCATTTTAATTCCTCGGCCGAAAGGTAGGACCGGCTGGCAGCTGTTGCCCGGTGAACTTGTGATCGGAATCAAGGTGGGCACGTTATGTTCTCAGGTGTCTCGGAGGGGACGTATACCTATAAAAACCCTGATAATCTTCTACGAATTATTTCCTCGGTTTCAGCTTATCAGCTTTACGCCTGTAAACCGTATTCCAAACCAAAACGCGATTATACGAGCTTCACAATATTTTATGAAAAATGGAAAGCTTATTTTTATTAAATAACATAGACAAATTTGAAAGCCTAAACACTTTTCCCTCATTTAAATTCAGTTTTATATAACTCAACTTCAGTTGTCTTTAAATAAATTCCACGAAGCTATAAACGCTTCAAAATTAATCGTCTTTCTTTTTGCTAAATCAGAATGATCTACAAGTTCTTTATCACGGTGTCTATCTAACGATCGGATAGTTAAAACAGAATTTTTACGAACGTGACCGTATCATGTTCTAACACCGTGCGTATTACTTGCCTACGAGAGATTACTCGGAGTGTCACAGAATACGTGTCACGTAAACATTTGTACGGCACGTACATCGAAATTCTCAACATGCGCATTCCTGGTTTTCAGGAGTACATACTTGGAATTGCCGCGGTGTTTCACTGTTGACACTCGATTTGTGAAAGACGGCAGAAAAAAATCAAAATAGAATAGAAACTACAATACCATACCAGGCGGACTCATCTGTATCTCTAGTTTTACGTGTATATCAAAAGACAGACTTTGTACTTTTCTACAATCTTCTCTTTAACTACTAAACCATCGCAGAGATAATATCCACCGAGACCACTCCACAAAGTAAATCTTTGATTCGTTCTCTTGCAGGCAAGAGCCACGCGGAGCAAATACAAATAAATTCTTCCATACGAGAAGTTAAATTAAAAACGAAATATTGGAAGAATTATTTTTCTCCTAGCTGAAATTCCTCTAATACTGTTTTCTATTTCGTGCGAAACGACACGAGCGTCGAACAAAATCCCACGCTCCGGTAGGTACATATATATCGCATCGATCAACCCTCGAGAGCATCTTGTGCATTCGACACGAATCCAGGTACAATGAACCACCGGGTGCGCGCATGCGCATCACCCTGACTAGGTCGAGTCCCTCGGGGGATGGTCGGTCCTCACTGGGTCACTGGGTGGCAAACGAAACGAGTCCCCGAGGAAAACGGACGAGGGGAGAACCAGGGAGGGGGAGGCGAGAAGAGGGGTTGGAGGGAAATAAGAAAACAGGTATTCGTCGTCTTACCTTCCTCTGGGCTTCTGCTGCGAAACCCGACTTAGCAGCTCTGTGGGAAGCCATCGCGCGTGTGTACCTGCGCTCGTGTTCCACCGGCAACGAAGAGAGGAACAAAACAAGAACCGAGGAAAGGAAGTTGAAAAAGTAATAATATATCGGCAAGCACGGCAGTTCGACAGCTCGCGGAAAGAATCGCCCGGTGAGAATCGCACGGTGAATGCTGTTCGACGGTTACGGGTCGACTGACGCGATCAAGAACGCTTGCCGCGCTGGAGAGAGTCCTTCGGACGCTTATTGGCCGCGGCGGCGGCGCGCGGTCCGCCGCTCGGCTTGCCGGCCCGCGGCGGCCCGAGTCGTGTGCTCAGTGCCTGCCCGGACCCGGTATCGAGTTTTCGTCTGACGCCGTGACACGTGACCTCCGTTCTCCAGTCTGGCACGAGGATGACGTCAGGCGGCGTCCGACGAATTCCCGGAGTCGGTTTCGTGCCGCCTTCGAAAAATTTCTACCCGCACCGTACAGAACTTCCGAGCAGCTCTCTGTCTGCCGGAGGTGTACGGGAACTTGAAAATCTCGGGAACACGAGGCTCTCGGAACGGATCGGGAAGAGATCTGATCGGTAGATCTATATGTATCTCGGAGACTCGAATGAATTTTGAGACTAGTTTTGTTTGGTATGATCGGTATTTCGGATTTTTTATGTTTCGAGATGTTTACCATTTGGAATGTAGAATAAGGGGTACAGTGAAAAGTAAAAATACTGCATTAAATTAGTCGTATACTATATTATTTTGTATTATTATTTTATAGTATTTTAAGCTATGTTTTTATATTTTCTGTCAGTATATTCTTCTTTATTTGTCGAAAATAGTATGCAGAATTAATTATGATCTGCATAACTCGATGAATTGTATTAACACAGAGTCTATAATACAGAGTTCTTTGGTTCTCTGTAATATTTTAAACATAGACTGTGAAATATTGTTTTATAAATATACGTTTTATTTTGTTGTATAGAACTAGAATGTAGTGTTTAATGTATGGATATATTTTCTATATATCGGTGCACTACTACCGTTGATGAACGTGATGGATAACATGCCTGTTCACAAATGAAGAGTAATAATAATAATAACAAGAACGGCAATATTCTTAATGCGTTCGGTGTCGCGTGAGTCACGTATGGGTGACACTAACTTTTTACTAGGTTGTTGAATCTCATTCTTTTGCAATATATTGAACAAATTGATAAAATAGGATTTGTAAAATACAAAATAGTTGAACTAATATATCCTAGAGGTAGAATTTTTTAGTTGTAAAATGAATCACTAAAGTTTATTAACAATGTCGATTTTCTCTGAATCTCACTTCTTTATATGTTAACTTTAATATTTTTGAACTTCATATTATTTTATTTTATGACCACTTTATTTTCCCCTTGTCATTTCATTTATTTACTATATTTGATATTTCAAATCTTAGATTACGTACCGCGTTCGCAAGACAATTCTTTGAACTATAAATTATTGGAATCTATCACAGCTTCATAGAAAAATGGATAAAATAATCACAGGTGACGCATTAACTCGTTTTCTTTACATTCGCAACCATTTTCTTTATTTCATTCGCAACCATTTTCTTTATTTCATTCACATTCGATAATTGCATAACGTAGGAAACGTGTCTTGCAAAGTTATGAATAGGTAATAGAAATGAGTAATAAACTATGTATTCTAAGCAATTATTTTGTAAAAATCAGAATGTGTCCATTGAAAAGATTAAAAACTATATACTTTTAATATACTGTTAATTATACGAACTTCCGTAGACTGTGAAAATATAAAAGTCACGGTCTAATGATCAATAATACTATTGAATATCGTGTTTAATAAAAATTTGTTGTAGGAATTCATTAAACTTATTTATAGATGCTAATGCGTTTCGATGAATGGATATCGAATGTTCGAAGTCACCATTTTTTTACAACCGACGTGTTGTTAACTTCCGCAGCCTGTGACCGTGGTTCGCATGATTTGTGTACACCGATGACGTCAACGCCGAATGTAGACTGATGAGTTCTTTGAATGGCAATTCGTTGCGTTTCGAAACTTATCAAAATCTTCGATATGATAACTTGACCAGCGTTCTGTCTCATTCGTTGCGAAATGTAATGTTTAGCTTTTGATATTGATTATTTTATACGTGTAAATTCATCAAAATTATTTATTAGATAAAACGCATACTAACTTTTATCACCGATAGCTTCAGATATTAGATACGGCGAAATTAGATACCGTTACCGAAAAATTCGTTCACGGAGATTACTTGTTGCTGGGTCACGGAATCTTCGATGTATGTATGTATTCCCTGGTAGGATCCTTTGGCCATCTCTATCTCGACCACTTTCTCGTGTCTCTCTGTTGCTTTAGGCCGCTACGACCAGAACTCGTTCTGGAAACGAAACCGACGATAGGTCGACCAAAAATTTTGTAATCGTACATTTCATTGTCTTGCCTCTCCAAAAATTATTTATAAATTCTCAATATCATATATTTTTCTTTCATTTATACTTTGTTCATTTTTTTATTTTATATACGAATTAATCTAAAAGAAAAAGTTATATTTTAGATCGAAGAAATTTTATTAAACGAGAGTTAGGAATAATAAACAGTTTTTCGATTCATAACATTTTATTTATTAATGATCATATATTACTTGTACTTACATAATATTCATATTATAAATAGTATAAAGATTATGTTAGATTCAATTTTTCACAAATACCACTTTAGATCCACAATTAAAAAAAATTGAATAACTCGAGTAAACATATTATTAATCAATGTTGAACATAATTCAGAAATTCCTCTTTTGAAAAACTTGTGAGAAAGCAACTTGAAGGATCAATTTGCGATCGACAATAAATTCGACCGCTATAAATGCTTATAAATTTATTATTGCTTATTTATTTCAATAAGTGAGCTTGCCAATGTTCTGTCATAGCTACTAAATGCCATCATGGCCCACATATTTCCGCATTAAAGCGCACCTCGGCTCGAACATCGGCTCGTTCTTGCTATATTCTTGAGGATGTTCGGTGTCCCGTGAGAAAAGCATTGCCATAACAGAAGGAACGCGCGGAATTCGCTTAATAACGAGCTCTCGCCGCTCGAGAGGAAGCACTGGTTTAAGAAAACCTATGTAAAGCAATTTGCCACTGTTTACGCTGCTCGAAGTGGGGCTACTCTCGATAAGGGCAGCGTTGAAGTTTCCGTGTAAACCACATAACTATCTGAACCGGAAATCCGTAGGACCGGATTTAATTCGAAGTGCATTGGTTTTAACGCGGGGGCAACGATTCTTCTGTTTAGTATTTTTTTTGTTATGATCGCAGCTGCAAAAGACAGTAAAGAAGGCCCGAATTTTTGGTAAGCTATTATAACTAAATTACTAATTTAGTTATTATAATTACTATTATAGTTATAGATTATAATATGTATAATAATTACAGATATTACCTTTGCACTCGAAGACATTTTAACTGTAAATCTGAAATAATTTTTCTAATTCATAGTATTTCTATTTTATGTAACAAAATGCATTTCTATGCATACAAAATTGATTCTCGTGACTCCTAACAACAATTTTACTACTTAACAATTTTTTAAATCTAAGCTTTGTTGGTATAAAAATTATCTTGGGGTGTGGTAGAATAATTTTAGTGGTCCATTAAAGTCACCACTAGAGTGCCAAGGGTTAATATAGTTATAAATTATAATATATTTAATAATTACTAATATAGTTCTAAATTATAATTATTAAGAAATTATAATAATGATATATCGTCATAAATTACCAATTTAGTCAAAATAATTAACGTTGAACTAATGTTTAATGAAACCTCTCACAACCCATCACAGGGACCGATTATAACCGACCTCCGTCAGGCTTAGTGTACACTAAAAATTTCTGCTTACGCATTTTCGTATACGTGTCACGTATCGATGACTCAATACTCGGCACTTGAAGTCTCAATGTGTATAAGCTCTGGAAACATGACTTGATCACGAAACACTTCGCTCGCATGTAATATTTAGAAGCAGCAATGATTTCATTTTACATACTAACTGTATCGTGATCGTTATTTAAGAGATTACCAAGCGTTTTATGCAACTGGATGTAAGATTCTATGTTTCGTCAGGAACGTACAACTGGCAGGGACATATTTCATACGATTTCTATGTCGGGATACCGTTATGCATTGCGGCATTCTAGAAGTATCTAGAAATAATGTCAGCAAGTTATTGCTGTTTTATATGTTACCGTATATTGTAATGATTGATAACTGTAAACGAGGTGAATATGAAGACGTAGACACTCGCTTCTGTCGAATATGTTTGTATAAAGTTTACGTTAAGTAATATTTAATAATATAGATAACCATTCAACTATAAATATCTGTAATCCGGTGATAAAATAATAAAAAGTAGAATTTCGTTAAAAAATGAAAAGTTATAATTTATTTAGATATTATAACGTGTTAAATATAAACATTTTAGATTAATTACATTACTTTTTATTGAAAGTATCGTAGAGTCTAAATTTAAAATCTTCAAAATTAAATAAATAGAAAGCGATAAATATAGGAAATGAGAATTCTAAAAATGCATCGGCAATTTCAGTGTAATAAAGTTCACATTGCAAAGGAGAGGAAAAATATAGTTTACTATTTTTAGTTTGGGCTTCGAGTGACAAGGAATTGCAATGGAGAGTATATCCTTATACGATTGGTCCCGAGGACACGGTCCGGTAAAAAATTCAAATCTCACCTGGGCGTTACGCCACTGTGTGGGACGATGCACAGTCCAGTCGAGCAATGCACCAAGGTCGAGGCCACGTATACTCGAGAGAGTGCATCTTGCTCGTGTACGCGTACGGCCAACACGCTATTCGCCGCACGCAAACCAGTGTTAAGTGCAAAGACCTCCCCTTGCGTGTTTCAGAAATGCTCGCTAATTTGATGATCCCGATTCACTCTTACTATTATACATATTTTCCACTTTCATAAATACCGAGCAGCATTCTGAGCGGCGATCGTTTCAATCAAATTGTCGAATTTCGATTTTTTTTTTTAAATACGAGTTTCACCCTTTACGATCTGAAGCGATCTCGATTTTTCATACCAGAACGTATATCAATATTTTGTATTCAATTTCAGTACATTTAACTATAGTACCTCAAACGAATTGATTCTTTATTGCATTTTTTTAAGTATAGTATATGCATGTCTCCAAGAGGACTTTTATAAATTATATTTTAAGGCGAAGAAAATTAATCAAACTGCGTGGTATTATACGAAACTAAAAGCAAAATATTTTAAATTGTTTGGAAAAAGGCGAGAATAAAACTATTCATATATATTATTCAATGAAAAGTTATATTCCATTATTAGCAAATAAAATAATGAAATATATGTTTGTTGTAGAGTAGTTGCGGTTTTGTATTTTACACATATGATTATAATTACAGATTTGATTATGATAAATAAAAAAAACTAAGGACATACAAGAATTCAATTTGATATTGAATAAAAAATTATGTAATGAGATGAAGGATATTTTTGAGAATGAAATAAATATTTTTCCAAATATTGAAATCAAGGTTTCCATTATTTCCAGCTGACAATAAATATTTAAAAACTAGACGACAATTTTAATTGCGTTAAAAATATTAGATACTTTCGTACTTTTAATTTGTGATGTATTCGTGCGTACTCTTATCGAGCTCATTTAGCTTCTTTTGCTTCTGTTTCAAATTTCGCCGAATAAGCACAAACTTTGGAGGAATGTTCTGTGCTTTGATATAAAAAGTTGACGACATCAGCCGAATATAATACATTCGAATAATTTTTAATCGCTCGCTCGGATTCTCTCAAGCATTGTTTTCCGTTTCAATTATGATTCATCAGGTATGCCTTTTTTCAAGCAATTACATTGATAAGATACGCTTTCTAAGGGAGTATCGACATCGAATCTTTCACGGCACTGTTTCATGCATGCCAGGTGCAATCACGCTTGACCACTCGATCCTTTCTTGCTCGTCGATTCACTTACGATTTCCATCGAAGGATGATTAAAACCGGATCGAATTAAAACCGGTCAAGGTGACGTCCTTGCAACCTAGATGGTCTTCAGGTCGAAGAATTCGGTTCAGCGAGAGCTAATTGATCAATCTACTTCATTTAAATCATTTTTTGCGTATTTCTTTATTAAATTGACGTGATCACTTATTGCAAAGATAGTTTCTAAATATAGTACATTAGTAATATTATTATACGCACATGTAGAGCCATTTAAACATAATAAAATTCTGAACACAAATGTATCTCAAATAAATAACTGTATTTCTCGTTTCTTGAGTTGTTTCGAAATCTATTTAGGTTTTATGTTCTTATTTCGTCTAATAATAAGAGAAACAATGGACACAGTGGGAATTATTTTCTAGACAACTTTATTACATATCAGAATACAGCCTACAGTTTGTAAATTAGATACTTATCGATATACTCTTAAATATAAGTAACATCCGGCAGGCTTAAATAAGAGACATTGCCATCTAAAGTCCATTAAAAAATATGAAAAAACGATTGCAACCGGATAAAATATAAATCTGAAGAGTCGTAATGCACATTGCTTTGCTTCTTGTTTTCATTTATTATCGATTACAAAAAAGTCCCCAGTGTGTCGGTGTGGTTATGTATATGTATCATATGTATAATGTAATATGTATATGTTATATGCATGATCCGCGCGAGCGCGTGTAACGATATGTACTGTGTTCCACGTATATGTGCGTGTCCGATGGAAAATTCAAGATTTCCGTTTAGCGCTTGTCACGGAAAGATACCAGACGAACCGACGTGCAAGCGACTTGTTTTAATATGGATTTCCTTTCGCGTGTTTCCCACGTTTTTCCCCGATTTTCCTCCGCGTGTGCCGTTCTAAATACAGAACATGTACATCGTGTTTCTGTTAGAATGTCAAGGAAGAGCCCGTGGCAGTGAACAGAATGGGTATGTAAATGTAACCTACGATCTATAATAGATTATGTGATTTGATACATTGCTTTTGCATGCATTCTTAATGATACTTTTTTTAATCCTTTCATGATAATTCATTTTATAATCATTATATTCATCTTCGTTAATTTTTATCATCGTCCTTTGTCATATAGATTAACTAGCAAGCATTTAACAACTGACGCCTTAAATTTCTTCCCCCAAACCCTTTTTATCTCTCGTTCTTCGTACGATTAGTCTCAATGATATGACGTGTCAATATGTAGTAAAGTTACTCTCAGGGGCCCGCCAAAGCCAAACCATAAATTGTCTTATTAATATAATTTAGCTATACAACGGTGTATATCAAAACTTATAAAATACCCAAAACCACTATGACGGCGCCCCTGACCCTGCATTTGCGCGATATATCGTCTCTCTGATATGCGTTTAGAGCCAGACTTCTTATTGGTCACTGATGATAAAAGATTCAAAGTTCGTCGATTTCTCATCTTTCTACGATCAATCTAATTTTCTTCGTGTCTTCGTCGATGTCGCTCCAACATCTTCAATGGTCCGAGACCATGGATCTTTTTGTAATCGTTACTTAAAAGCCGGCGGAGGCGCCCTTTGCCCGTTCGTTTTTGTCGTATCGTCGCTGGTCATCGCCGTCACCAATTCGCCGACAGCCTTTCCTAAGTCTCCTAAAAAAAATAATAAACATGGTTCTTTTCCTAGAATAACTCAGTGGGCTCTTATTATTTGGCAAAAATCAATTCTTATTGTCAAACAAATTTTCTCAAATTTTCTAGACAACTGAATAAGGAACCAGTCTCTCAGTAAAAGTAAGTTACAAGGAACCTTTTCTTATTTCGTTTTTTGGAAACATTATTTGGGTCCAAAATTTGGTTACATTTTCTATAAGTAATTACAGGTAATCACCATCTTCACATGCACACATACACGAGTAACAAGAAAAATGATCGATCCACCTCTATGAGATTAAGGTTCGACTGTTGCAAAAGAAATATCGTTCTTCTACTACATTAAAAATTAAAAATTTTTCAAAATCTTGATATAATTTTGAAATTAAATCGTTCAAATCAGTGACCTTGAATATAGAATCATTTTTAAAATAACGCTTTGGAAATAATGGAGAATAAAAATCGTTGTTTCTCAATATCAAGTACGTTCATGTTAAAGTCATAGAAACGACATTTCGTTACAGCAATCGAAAATATGTACAGTGGCAGTAAGCGATGGTTAAAGAATTATGTCGTGATTCGAGTATGCACAGTGCATGATCGTGTACGACCGAGCATCATGAAAATGGTATTGGAATAGCGATATTAACATGTATATTCGACAATTTAAGAAGATGGAATATGTGATTATGTGTTCGCACGAATCGTAGATTCAGCAGGAAAAGAAGCGTTGAGAGTCTCACCTTACATCCATCCTGTGGCGTGAAAAAATAGGAAAGCATTGTCATTGTTAAGCAGAATCGAATCGTGCACAGAAAATGTTCGAGATGAAGAAGTTCGCTTAAGGCAACATAAATATGATTTAAATTAAATAGTACGCCAAGGAGGAACGAACCTGCCATGTGTAAGAGATTACCCACGTTATGGGCAACGCTGTGAGAATGCGGTGGCGGTGGTGGCCTCTCTAAACTGCTTACTCTTCCCTCGTTCGAGCCTCCACCACCTACGCCCATATACCCATACCGATAAGCTTATGGTAACGTCTTTGTTAATATGCGTTAATATGCGTCCAACTTTGTTAATTAGTTGAGTGCTAATTGGTGTACTATTGACACAATTATTTTCATAATTCAACTAAATAAAGCCGCATTAAAATTTTGCATCCTTTTGTAAGTGAGAAACTACTGAACTATGAGAGTCCCATTTATTTTCATCCAGTACGTGTGTTTTTCATATTTCGACCAAAATATGAAAATATAATTTTTAGAAAACATTTTAGAAATATCAGTCCTATTATAAAAATTGCGATTAACTAAAATACGATTAATTGAAACACGATATAAATTACATCCAAATTATAAACACCATACTATCAAAACTGGTACCATGAAATCTACTATATCAGATATAATTATTTATTACGTACTAAAAAGCCATTATCTTTGTAAAGATGAATGATTTTTCATCCAATCACATCATCCCATTGCCTGTCTTATTGTTATACAAGGTGAAATCGATTTATAATATTTTAGGTGGTAAAAAATATCTAAATACCATCACATTTCATTGTACACATGTCTGAAGCCATAAGGGTCGAGAACACACATACTTCATACGTAAAATATTCTTGCTAAGTCAGTGATCATTACGTAGGAACAAAAATTACCTGGAGAATCATGGTAATGGCCATTCATCTTCGCCGGAGAATCAGTAGCCAGCTGCGAAGCAGTTACGCTTCGTGTCTGCAAAGTGCCTGTTTTCGATGGTGACGAGGCATTCGGCTGTAAAAATGGAACGTCGTCATGAAATCTGTCGTATAACGGAAATTCTAGCGAGACGAGATACCCGACTGACCTCGTCCAAGAGCTGTCTGAGTCTTTGCAACTGCGCCTCAAGTTGCCTGTTATGATCCTCGAGTATCTGCATGCGCGCCTCCAATCTGCCTTTATGTTGTCTCAATAATTTCGCTTCAGCGATCATGTCGCAGTCGGGTTGCCGATTGCCGTGGCCGTCTTCGGGCGTGGAGCCCGGTGTCTGCTTCGAGCGCAGTCGTTCGTACTCGGCCTGAAGCGTCGCATTCTCCTCCTCGAGCTCGCGGATCATTGCCTCGAGCTCCTCCCTTTGCTCGGCGTCGATGGCGGCCATGACTTGAACGGGGCTCCTCGGCACGTTCACGTTATCGCCACCGTTCAAGCTCTGACAATAATGTGCGATCAGCTGGTGCTCGTCATCGCTGTCCGGCGTGGAGTTGCTTCTGGTGCGCGACAGCTCGACCTCCGCGAGCCGGGAGGCGTACATTTCCAATCGAGAATGCATGTCCTGGCTGAGGGAGCTATGCTGAGGAGACGGAGCCGGGCTTTCCAATGCATCCCCCTCGAGCACAGTCTGCACTGGCAAATAACCAACCCGCGGATGTTTCTTGAAGTATCTCTTCGACTTGAATTTGTTCCGAAGTGCCCTTGTGAAGTCGCGCACGTCCTCTCCAGATGTAGTCTGCGCCCAATAAATAAACAGATATTATTGCACCGAGTCATGGCCACTGACGTCTCGGCCTATACACAACCTATATATAGAAAATACGATATGGCACAGCACTCGGCAAAATAAGCACTAGAATTTAGACTTTCATGCAACGTTGACCTTCGCTTTTTATATTTCTATGTGACGAATAAGGTAAACGTGCGAGTACTCTGCAACGTGACCATAATGATTACGTAAAATGCTATTAGTTGCTGAGAGATGGAACTCTTCAGTAATTAACAATATAGAACAGGGCTTCTTAAACTATGGGTCGCGACCCCAAATGGGGTCGCGTAGCAAAATTCTGCGGACGCGAGAGATTTTAATGTCAAATATAATTAAATATAATTAAATCTAAAACTATATATTTTCATATGTATATTGTTACCTAATAAATAAATCATCAAAAAATATTAATTTATTTTTTTTTTATATTTGTATGGGGTCGTCAAGAAACTCGCAATCATAAATGGGGTCGTGAATGACAAAAGTTTAAGAAGCCCTGATATAGAATAATGGAGTCAGTTACTGTGGAGTGACCAATTGTTGTGCCCTTGGTTTATTTTTGGACATAATTCATCTTATATTTATAGAACAAGCGTAATTTTTTTCTTCTTTCAAAGCAGAACTCATTATTTTAATTGTTTAGTGTAGGATATTAACATATATTTTATAAGTGTGCATTGTATAAATAACACAAACCTTCTTAAAAGTTATTACCTATATTTGTAGAGGTTTCGTTACACAATATACGAGACTCGACTTTTTTCGTATATATGTATACATATAATCAGTGCAAAACATCCCTTCTAATGGATGATTCTATATTGTATTTTATTAAATATTGAGTCAAAGTGCGACGTGTGGTGTAGTAAAACATTAGACATACTAGTTAGTTATATATTAGAAGAAATAATTGACTTTAGACTATTTTTATTGTGACAATAGTGTTTTGCTTATTTTTCAGTGCATGTACCATATTCCAAACTATTAACAAAAATAATACTAAAAATATTGTCCATTTCTTATTTTTCTCTGTATTAAACAGTTAATAATTATATAGTAACGAACAATATCGCGAGGAACAAATAAAAATGGCGGATTGTTTAGGCAAGAAATCATTCCAGTATTTTTAAAAAAGGAATAAATAACAATACAACTGCTTATAAAGCAAAAAGAGTTTTACAATTTGGCTTGTACTAATTAAATTAAGACTTAGTTTTACTATTCTAATATCTGAATATATATATTAAAACTGTTACATATATTACTTCCCCTACAGTAAAAATACAGGATATCCAGCAGTATCAACATAACTCTTCGGTTATTGATACATGTACCTACCGCAGTGCAGTATTCTTGCATCGGATGGGTCAGTTTATGATTCTTTGCCTTGCGGCCTGAGAAGAAGCAGTTCTGGCACATATCGAAGTTGAAGCATTTCAAGCAGCGATATCTGAAATGTTTATACGTTCGTATACATTATGGCGCATATATGCTGGCATAGACTGCCGCGTGATTTCGGTGTACGTTAACTGCGATAAATTGTAGATTCGGTCTCACCTGAACCCGGTTATGGGATACTCTTTGCATATGTTACATTTCGCTTGATGCTTGGCGCTCTCCGCCGCGGAGAGTCGATGAAGCACAGGCAACCAGACCATGCTTTGCGGCTCCTGCTGCAGCCAGCTCAAAAAGTGCACCGCCTCTATTTCATTTTTATCTTTTCCAGCCTTCTCGAAACAGCTACGAACGCTGGGCTCGATGTTTGATCCACCAAACGCGGCCACTTCTCCTAACTGCCTCGGTACTTGAATGCAGTCGTGCAACAGTAAACCTAGTTTCCGTTGATCCACCAATCTGTTCGGATCAGCGATCAGTCGGAACAGATCTGAAACGGTTGGAATCTCGTTATCCGTGTCCTGTATTGTACCGGTGGCCGGGTTTAGGGAAAAGTGTGGTGTCGGTGTAACTTACATCTATATTTCTCTTCCAAGTGGCCCTTGCACAACAACACCAAGCCCACTTTGAACGAGAGCACGCGAATCTGACCGGTTCGTTGACTGGAAAATAGAAATCAATCAGTGAACATTGTATACAGTTACGTTTGTCCTTACAATAGAATTTCAGGGATTATAGGTTGAACTGCTTGGATTATTTGACGAACAATGACAACCGATCGCACTCACCTATCATACACGTTGAGGAGCCAATTAATGGCCAAATCGATGCACAACGGCACAGACACCTGTGTCGGATTGTCGGTCGTTATCACTTCGTACAAGGACGTCAGGACTGTCACCATGTCCGGTATGTCGATTAGCTTGTCGTTTTGCGCTCGGAGCCCGTGCGAATCGAACTGTTCCAATGCGGTGGAGAGGCTCAACATATCCACTGGAAAGGATAATTGAACGGTGATCATATTGCTTTGCGTGTCTAAACATTTTCTGATCCGTAATTGTATTGTACAGTACACGGAACAGTATTCAGACTAACTAAAAGGAAATCTATGTTCCGAACAGCATATTTGAGGTTAGATAAAATCAACGGCTATTGACGTAAAAGAAAATATTAGACTATACTAAATATTAGACTAATATAAACTATTGTATACCTTTTAATAACTCATATCAAATTAGAATTTACTTTTGAAAGAAGTGAAAACGGAACATCTTCTAAAAACTCAAAATAATTATTAAATATATAAAATTAGTTGTACTCAAAAATGTTTAAAGATTTTTGTACAACATCTACATGTATGACTTTACTATAGCTTCCCAAATTTATTTTATCGTTGAAAAGATTTTTACTTTATTTAATTATTTTTCAGCTGACTGTATTTTAAAAATGCGATACAAAGGCGTCACGAATGCAGTAACCAAATGATTAAGCGCCACTATCTTTTGGAGCAAAATAGCACGCGGAAGATGAGATGCATTGACAAGGCTGCGGTGCTCGTTGCAGCAGGAGATGATTAATCGAGAAAATTGTGGCGATTAATGAACGCGCCTGGAGCATGCTAATCTGTACCACACGAGTCAGCCAGAGATATACAAGCTATAGAAGATTGCAAGCCGGCGAAATACTCACGGCACAAACGCTTCTGAACGGTGCGCAGCTTCATCGCGGTCCTGTACGCGGAGAATCGTACTTCGTTCAGGTCCGCTAGAGAAGACATCAGCTCTATCATCTTCGGATGATCCCAATGGGTGGTCTCCGACTGATGGCTGGAAAACGTATCAGGATTAGGAAATGAGTCCGACCACTTAGCGGGGAAGCGAAGGATTACGAAATTAATGAAATTTGGTGGCGGTAAGGATCCCCGCGGATAGAAGTTCGCCAAGTCGAGCCCGTCCAGAACTTTGTTTAATCTTTACGAAATCCAAGCGATTCTTGGCTCGGGCCGCATTTTAAGTATTTATCTACGGATTGGGAAACTCGAACATTTGAAATCCCGAGAAACTCTTCAACTAGCAAGGCGTGGTTAGACGAAGTGATCTATCCAACATATTTTTATAATTCAATCTGCCGTGTCTGAACTTGTTACTTTTCAAACTATTTTATTTTCTACGGCATATTTTAATCTTCTAGTAAACACAAATCATCTCTGAGCGGACGTGCTTTTGAGATTTTAACCCCTTGCACTATTACGTATTTCAGAGCTACTTTGTTTACGACTGTTTCGTTTTTAATTATTTCCTTGATGTAATGAGATGATTCTTGCGGATACAAATTTTGTTTCGATTTAGTAGAAGTGATTGGCAGCTACATTTATCGAATCTTGCGCAAAACGTTCCTCACGAGTTTGACTCGTTATTATAGTGCAGGGATTAAGAACTTGGCTGTTTGCACAGCTTCACTATGTATTTACTTTGATCGTGTGTCTGTTCTACGATGCATTCATTGATCTATAATCAAATGGAATTTTTTTTATATTTATATTAAATTACATCTACAACTAGCTTCATTGAGCTAACCAGCAAATTCGATGAATTAATTATATGGCTTGCCGCTAAAATTATTTGTGCTATTGGCATTTAAAATTTGTTTTTGTTAAATATTGTCAAAGTTCCAATCGCATTGGAATGAATGAAAGAACCAACAATAGAACAAGACATCTTTGTAACATTGTAACTTGAGAGTAACTTCGAGCGGAAGAGTAAATTTTGTTCGAATTCGATCCTCGATTCGAATTCAGTATTTCCATCGTCGAATCGCGCGTTCTCTCGCGAACGTTAAATTTTCGGTTTCTCCGAAGCTCCGGCAAACTTGCTGTTGTCTCAAATCACAACTGTCTCATCAATTATTCGTTTGCTTGCGTTAAGATCGCGCCGGCACGGGATTGGAACGGAGAGGTGGAATTCGGTCGTCAGTTTAAGGTGACTGGCTGCAGAGCAAGGAAGATCGATTACTTGATATAGTAAGGCACTTTGGCGGGTGTGAGGGCTCTCTCCCATGGTGGTTCCACGCTGCTAGCGAGGAAAGCCTGGCTACCCGGAGTGCTGCCATCCTTTCCAAATCCGCTTAGCAACTTGTAACGCTCGTCAACCGCCACTTGCAGCACCTTCCACCTGCGAAAACACGTGAAAAAGTTACCGTCTCGTGATTTTCCATTCGAACGCAGCCGGGAAAAACCGAGAAGTAAGGGACTTCTAGGTAAGTACGCCACGGTGTACGATATATGCAGTTTTTAGTAAACAGAAATAACACAGTTAAAGGAATATCATTGTCAACGAAAAGTGGCAAGTTTTACTTTTTCTGTTATTAATGCAGTAATCCTTGCACTATGCTCAGAATATTTTGACATTACAAGATTCCTGAATGATAATGTATCAAATTTAATACGTAGCTACGTTTTTACATTTTACTAATTTACATTTATCGTTTTTAATTTTTAAAGTATATCTTGAAACGAAACTAATGCCTTTGTCGACGCGGTCGCACGAAAATAAGAGATTATAAAATCCACTACTTAGTAGTTAGATCTTAAGTACAGTTTTCAAAAAAACAACTTTTGAAGCAAAGTGCAAAATTCAAAAGCGGTTTGTGCGTTAACAATAAATGTTACGCAGCTATTTCCTATGTTAAATTATTCTAAACATTTTTCAAACGAAGTTGTGTAATTTCTTTACTGTTCTAATTCATATTCATGATGACAAAATGAAAGCCTATTAATAAAGTCCTTTTTTATGCAAACAATTTTTATTTTGGGCGAAAAATCTGCTGCTTAATTATTACAAATATAAAATTCAGCCACATTAACAGTCTTTAACTCTTTGCAATGGGAACCATTTTAACTGGAAATCCAAAATATTTTTCCAGACTATAGTATTTCCATTTGCTACAACCTGGTTTATCTTATACATTATGGAATTGAATTTTGCGACTCGTGCAACAGTTAACAGCTCCCAATAATTTTTTGAATGTAAGTAAATTTGATAAAAATTATTTTGAAACGTGGTATGATAATTTTTAGTGGTGCCTTAGAGTCGCCATTCAACCGTAAAGGGTTAAATCTTGCCTTTGACATTCTTTCGAAAATTTTGACTACTTTCCAAATGCATCGGAATTTTTTAGTCTTCAAGAGAGGCGCAACGCGCGTTATAGCAAGGCTTAGCAAACATTAACCAAATAAATCTTCATTTAGTTCTCGTTTATGCGTGGAACACCAACGGCCAAACTATCCGCAGTTACCGGTTTCCGTGGCGCGACAACGACAACGCGGTAACTGGAGGAATTTACTGGAAGCCGGAGTATACCTGGTGTTGAGATCTTCGAGTTTCGCCAGCAAAGCATGAGAAACGATGACGCTACTCGAGGCAAAGACGCTGGCCTGGTCGTTCGCGTCCTCGATGTTCCTCTGAATGGGCACCAGCCGTTCGCCGAATTTCTGCAATTGCTCCAGCAATTCCGTCGCCTCGTTCGCATCGCTCGGATTTTGCCAGCCGCTCTGGATCGCCTCGGCTCCGGCCATCCGCGACGACAGATCCTCGAGCAACTTTTGGAAGACACATATTTTCTGCAAACAAAACGACCACCGTACAATTCATCGATTCTCTCATTAATCTCTTTCTTAGAGAATTGTTAATTATATATCTATTAATTTGAAAAAGAATGAGGCCCCATTTATATGAATTAGACGGATAAGTCAACCAAAATTTATATTTTATATAATGTGGGTGATTCTTTCAAAGGCATTCTTTCTGCAAACAAAACGAGCACCGTACAAATCATTGTTACTCTAAATAATCTCTTCGTCAGAGAATTTTTAATTATATCTATTAACCCTTTGCACTCGAAGTCATTTTAACTGTATATCTGAAATAATCTTTCTGTCTCATAGTATTTCTATTTTATTTAACAAAATGCACTATTATGCATACGAAATCGATTCTTGCGACTTATACTAACAATTCCATTATTCAACAATCTTTCAAATATAAACTTTATCGGTATAATAATTATCTTTGGACACGACAGAACAATTTTAGTGGTGCCCCAAACTCGCCAATCGAGCAGCAAAGGGTTAACACTTTGAATGCTACAGCAGCAATCTCAACAATATTACGAAACTAAAATATATTATTTAATTGTAGAACAACGGCTTGAGATCCCAAAGGATTAATAAAGTTTTCGTTTTATGATAAAGTTGCTCATATTGCTCTTCACGTGACTCGGTTTTAGTAACGGATTTTGTCCGGCGGAGTTCGTTTAAGAAACTTCGTAACGCTGTAATTAACAAGAACCTATTAAAATTTCTGAAAACTTGTATTCAGGTGATAAAAACTTCGCCAGTTTTTAAACACCGATGAGTAAGTACCAGTATTTAAAAGTTTATCAACACCCGAAGAAGACAGAGAAGCGTTTAACGTCTCGAACGTAATGCATGCGATAACTTATTTTCCGTCGCGCACGCTGTGAAAATGTATATCGCTTTATATTTCACGCTGAAGTGTTTACATTTCGTAAATTACACGGGGGCTATGGGAATAATTAATTTATGGATGACAAAAAGGATACGTAATTAAGAGGGTCGTTGTAAAGGAGAAACAAAAAGAGTTAAAAAAAGAAGTAAAGAAACACGGAACTACTGGTCGCTACAGGTGCGACTACAAGAAAAAAGGACGCTCGCGGAAAGTTAGACCTCGTTAAAACGTACGACTTTTCCTTCGATGCTCTCCTCGCGAACAGGTTATTAACCGCTACTTGGTCGAATGAATAGCTTTGTACGCAGATTCGTTCATAATTTTATGCATTTGGTTTAGAAGTTACATCGTGTCTATCGTAATCGCGATAACGACTGGAAGTTGAAGTTTGTTCAAGAAAGTTCTTACGTACACGTGTCATTATCAATTTGTATCAACTTTGTCTCTGCTCGCTGACCAATAAACGGTACGGCATAATTTTTCAGAAATTTATTTTACAAAATTAACACTAGACTTACCGCCAACTTAAGTATACCAACAACGATTATTGATTACTTGTTATTAGTAATTACTGTCATACAATTTTTCTGACATTTATCTAGTACGATGCAATTATATAATTCATTTATCATAAATGTTAGGTACTACAACGTAACCAATTGAAAATAATCATGTTTTGTCCACGCAGTATTACTCTCATGTTCACAAGCTTACGATTCGTGTAATTATTAAATTCAAGTTTCATATTATTAACCCTTTGCACTCGAAGCTATTTTAACTGTGAATGTGAAACAATTTCAATGGCTCATAGTATTTCTATAGTATGCAATAAAGCGCACTTTTCTGCGTACTCAACAATTTTTTAAATCTAAACTTTACTGTTATAAAAATTAATTTGAAACCTAATAGAATAATTTTAGTGATGTCTCAGAGTCACTATTCGAGTGCAAAGGGTTAAATCTAAATTTCTAAAATTTTTAATTTATAGAAATGTCTACAGATATTTTCTGACGACCAATTTTATATCTACAAATATTAATAATCATACTCTTACTTTCTAGAAAAGAAAATCTACGCTATCATAATTTCAGTCTAGCAATAATAAAACAATGTTTACGTATAAAATGAATCTATCGTGCTTCTGTTCCCGTGGTTCGCACCGAAAATAGAGCGCTCGCCCGCAAACGATCCGGACGAGCGTTTCTACGAGAACGACGGGCCGCGTTTGCGGGCCGAAAAGAAAGTTACAAGCGTAATTGTCGGAGCAGAAGTTTATGGTCACGAAAACCACGTTTATGGTTTACCGGGTTTCGCGCGGTCATACGTATGCGGGTCAGCCGTGAATAATCGTTGCCGTTAAAATTCAGTGGAAATTGCGGGCAAGTCGCGCGGCGCCGAACCCGTGTACATCTCGAAAAAAACTTTCGTTTCTTCTGAAACTGGGAGAATTTGATTCTCAAAATCTATATGAAAACACGAAATAACATGGAAAATGTTCATTCGTCAAGGTTTGTTCATTCACCGTTTATTCATTCTTATATCCTGTATAGGTTCGCATGATAAAGCTACAATTGCTAAACATTAGGTTACAGGTAAATTCTACCCTTCTATAACATACTTTTGGACGGAAAAACAGCAAAGACGCGTGGCACTCAAACGGTTGAACAGTAAAAGGGTAACGCTACGGGTTAACAGACAGGAAGACGACGCGTTCCTATTTTTTTTCTACTGCAATAAATTACGTTTAACGATGAAACGGTGGAACGGATTGCGTCGTGAACTCGCGGGACAAAAGAGGGCGCAACAATAACCCTTAAACAACATCTAACATCCCTTTTCAGCCGGGTCTGACGAACCGAAAGCATCCACAGTCGGCTCTCTCTCCATTCATTCGATTACCGTCCATTCAAGCGTTCCGTCCTTCCATTGGCCGTTTCTCGTCACCACCTTTTCGCAGTCTAACCTAACCCCGGGCCGAAGCGAGAACGGCGGCGGTTGCGACGAAAGGGGCGAACAAACCACCGCCAGAAAAGAAAATCGTTCGCATGGCACGGACGCTTTCCCGAGGCACTTCGAAATTTTCCTCGTGATGGGAAGTAAAATTGGGGTGTAAATTACTACGGCCAAAATAACGTATTAAAGGGTTGCGAGCGCCACGGCTGTTCCGTTGAAACATCGACCGTGTCGCGTTCTCTCTTTCGCTTCCTGGAGCACTTTGAAATTTTTATCTGAAATTTTTGGAGAAGAACGCTTCTGCAGATTTTGCAAATTAATCCTTCTGTAGATCACATTTACCTTACCGCATTCTAAATTAACTCCTGTGCGGATGTTAGTTACCTTGTTAGTAGTTTAATTTAACTACTTTTCCGAGCAAAAATTCATCCCAACAGTCATGCAGTTATCTATCGTTGAATTTTTTAATTTCAAATCATTTTATCACAAGTAAGCGAATGTTATCTGCAAAAAGACGAATTTCGCCCACTTCCCATATTGTAATAATAACTTGGACATTCTCTAATGCGTAACAGTACCAGTGTAAGTGAATGATCTCGGATAAGTAAAAGGTTCTTACAATAATTGTCTTCCTAAATCGACAGAATCTCTGCGAGATTCATCAAAGAATAAATGAAATAGACGAAGAATGAAACAGACAGAAAGAACAACGAAGGAACTGTGAAAGGGAGAATGAAGAGAGGGACGGCTGAAGAAATGAAAGGAAGAACAGGCAGAAATGGAGAACGGGAAATGCGAGAACGGGGGACGGAGCGAACAGCGAGGAGTAGACCGAAAGTGGAAATAATAGGCGGAATGAATAAAGAGAGGGAGAGAAAGGCGTAAACAGAGGACGGAAAGTCGGTTAGAACGAAGCGAGAAAGAGGCGAAAGAGGGAAAATGGGGAAAGAGCAACGAGGAGGAAACGGAGGAAGCCGGCGTCGGGGGCTGTGTACGGTGGGGTGAAAGGGTTGGGGGAGGGGGCAGAGCATTTGCATTCCAAATAAACGTCGACGACGGACGCTAAATCGCTCTAATTAGTCGTCCCGCTATGAAAGTACTTTTAAGCGGCGCTTGTTCGGCATCCAGCGGCGCGCGCGTTCTTAAAGCGGAAAACGAAGAAAAAGACAGCGGGAAAAGTCGATTCCCGAAGTTTGTACGAGTTTGTCACCGATGCGAGCATCGACTGCGAGTGCGTTGACAAAGGATTTCCCGGGATGAAACAATATAAACTTCTTGGCGATTCCTTCGCGCCTCGAATATGAGGAAATCGAGGCACGCGGCGGGTAACGTCGCGTCGCAATCTGAATAATAATGAGTTAGCAGGAAACGGTTCTAATAATCTATGACTACTTGTTTCGTTTCCGTCCATTAATCACAGTTGCAGTTGACGGAACCCAAGAACAAAATGAAACACAGCTGTCCCTCGATTTACGCGGTCCTCTATTATGCGAATTCCTTTTTCACGCGGTAAATTATTGAATAATATCATTTACACGTATTTCTTATACACGATCTGAAACCTATATTAGCTTTTATTTTTGATATTATCTCTTTTGTGCTTACAGACTCTATTTATGCATCTTTAGGTGCATTTTAATTACTTCTAAATACTTAAAAGTAATTTATATAAGGTTTATCATTGCCAAAGGTTACATTGTATTGCCTATATCTATACAATTTCGAGCTGTTTAATTTTTATCCGTGGCAATTCTTCGTAATAATTTGAATTTGATCAAACGTCTTTCAGAGAATATTTTCGTAAAGTATGCCATCGATTTATCTGGTTCCCTTCTCGAATTAATTGAAAACATACCGCCGCATGTGTAAACATTTTCTTGGAGATATGGAAAATCTATAACGATGCAAATTATTCTAGAAATGAATTTTATATCACGACCGAGTCATAAAGTGTGACGTCGACTCAGCGTGAACGTGAAAGCAGTGAAACAGAATTTCGCGTTCTTATCTATAAAAGAAAATCGCTTAGGGAAGCATGCCCGCAGAAAAGGTTAATGGATCATGGTGGACATCTGTTTCGCAACGGTAACAGTTATTGATGTAATGTTTCCGTGTTGTTGAAATAAAAATGTTTGTCAGGTTGCATATATTGTATTGAAATTGGTAATGACATGTTAGCCGTATACGAGCAACACAATACAATGTTATAAACCTTTGTGAATTGGCTGACAGAAATTGGAATTAAATTAGTTTAAAATAGAAAATGTTCTGCACTAAAATAAAATGTAAACGTTATAAAACTTTTTGAAATTGTTCAATATATTAAGTCGTCAATAATTATGGTTATTATAACAGTATACGATCCCTGGTCATAGTAAATTATACATTATTTGTTTCGTTAAATAAATTGCTGCAATTTTTAGAGACTTCTGAATCCGCTAGTTCATACTCAACAAAAATATATCAAATGCTTGAAGCTTATTGAATCACGATTATAATTTATTATCAGAGCTAAAGAACTCATTAACAACTTCTCAATGGCTAATTGTCGGTTCTACGTAGCCAATTAAATAATCAACGACAGGTAAAATTTTAATCAAAACTGACACTGGAGGTAAATTTACCCGTAGAAACCTTGAGTCAGCCGTTACATTGTAATAGTTCACTCTCCTACTCGAGAATCCCGTTACAACAGTCTCCGTACTGTACTTCCCTGACACCGTTCCGACCGCAGGTGTCAATAAACCTAATTAGCTGCGCGCAGTTAGCGACGTCGTAATTGCAACCCCTGGCCACGGTTCCGCGCGGAGGTGAATACGTGTTCTGTTTCGGCCCGATGCGATCCGACGATTTGCTTTTTCTTTTTGCCGAGTATCGCGCAAAAAAGTCCATCGCGATGATATCTCGTTACAGATATGAATCATACGAGTCATTTGAGAGCACGTGAGAACGTGTCTAGCACGCACCGTCGTTCTGTAGAGTAAACAACAGGTGGAATGATCGTAAGAATAGTTAATGGAGCTAGTTGCGTCAAAATGAAACAGAAAAAATTCTTCTTTAAAAGTCAGAATTTTTTTTTTAAGGAAAACAGGATGAGAAATAACTCGTAGTATTAGTTGCCAATCACAGATATTGAAATTACTTTTCTTCAAAATTATTCATTCAGACTTAAAAATTGTTGACTAAACCAATGACTACTAAACATGTTAAATAACATCTCCATTCATAAAAATTGACTTGCAAGAAAATTAATAACCCTTCCAATTAATAAGCAAGTTTGCAAAATCTGAAAAAGTCTCGTTACATCGTCATCTCACCGTACAACTATATAATATATATTTTTGTTCCCCTGTCGTTTATCGATCAATTCCAAACCACTATCATCCCACTCTGCCGTGCTTCTATTACACGTTAATTAAATTCCTATCGAATTTTTCCCGCTACAAGAAATCCTGCGTGAACGTCAGCCAAACGAAACATATTGCGCAAAGAGGGTGGAAAAACTGGTTCAGCCAATTGGGAGTCGATCTTACTCGCGACAGACACGGGGGAAGATTTAATTCCGGAAATAAATTCCCGATGTTAAAGAACGCCCGGGCGTCGAAAGTGGCTTGGCCAAGATGAATGTACGCACGGAAATAAGATTACTGTGGCGTCGATAAGCCCAAATTCCCCGAAAATTCGCGTCGTTCACGAAATCGTTTCAACGCGTAAGTGAACTATTAGCTCGATTTCGTTGGCCAAAATTATTATTTTCAATGAACGATTTTAAAATGTTCATTGTCGTGTCACCCATATCTGGGTGACAGGTATGCTTTTGCGAGGGCCTCGTCACCAAAATATGAGTGACGATTCTTCTTATTCAAGATTTTATTTATATTATTTATTTAATTAATTAATGAAAGTCCCATTTGTAACACAGGAATTTAATGGAATAAGTATCGGCAAATATAAAATATATCAGATAAAAATACTACAAGCTTATACATTACTATATTTGTTATACACTAATTTATATTTAATGTATAAAATATGACGTTATACTATGCGTTCTGACCATCGAATTTGGGCCCTGGGTGCTGGGCGCTGGTCGACGAACGTGTTAAAATCTACCTATTTAACTTATAGTATTTTAACTTAGCAAAAGTAATGATAGACAAATGAAAATTATTAATTGGAAAATTACTAACGTTAAAAATGTTCTTTTTACTGTTCAATGAATAATGGTATTTTAACCAGCTTTTCGGACCCGATACACGACCGTGCGACACGACGTAAGCATAAACGGCAGGAACTATGGCGTTTGCCAGAAACGGGGCTGAAGGGGGGCGGAGGACGAAACAATTTTTCCTCCGCCCGGCCCGTCTGCAATGTCATTTATTATGTAGCCAACCGGGCAATTAAAGTTAACTCGGCCGTGCTTTCGCTCGTCTTCCTTTCTCTCTTTCGTCTCGTTTCATGCCCCTCGTCCTCGCCCCCCCCCCTGCCCCACCACCTCTACAGCCGTATCGTGTCCTGGCGAACTTCTTCGCGGAATTTACTAAGCTAATTGTCTGGCGCCGTCCAATACTCCATTCGGTGTTGCATGCTCCATTCGGTAATTAGCGGAGCGTCGCGCAATTTTCTTCGGAGGGATTTCGAAGGAAAAATTCGCCGTCGTCTCGAGAAAGTTTTAGGCACAGTGAACGATGGCGAGATTTTTTGGAGATCGTAGCTCGCGTCGGAACTTTACCAGACAACGGGTTCTCTGTAGCTGGAGACATTCTGTTCGAGGCTATTTGAAAATAATAGTCATTAGTTCGGGTGAGAATACAGAGCATAGTTTCAGCATTGTTCGAATTTTTCCGAATAAATATTTATCTAGAATACTAATTACAAATATGCGACGAATGTAAATTTTTTTTATTTTTACATGAATTTATTAATGGCAAAGAAGTCAGTAACGAAGATAATTTTTCTCCAATTCCAAGTTCTGTAAAATAACAATTTTCGTAAAAATGGGAGTTATCATAAAAATCCGCAGTCTGGTTATTACTTCTAAAAATGTTTATTACGCCGAGTAAGATACTTTTAGCTTTTATTCTTTTGTGTTTAAAATATTGGAACGATGAACAGTACAAGCGAATACAAATTACTATGCTCCTTGCGTCGAGCTCTTTGTTTCTCGCACACGTTCTCAACAGGAAAGTTCTTTGATTATTTAACGAAGTAATGATTCCAGCATGTCGAGCAGGCTGCGGTTGCTATTCTCAGAATCGTTACGATTGTAATGCTTTCTTACAACAAGTGAGTGCACTGCTCTAAAGCGGATCAACGCCGAACAGCGCTGAATCAGTTTGACTTGCTTCAACTTGTTTATTTGATCAATCAAAGGAAACATTTAAAAAGAGTTATGGACACGCATTAAAGCAGACAAAAAGCCTCTAAAATATATTACTTGACCCTTAACAGGTATAGTTATTTTTACGAAAATGACTGTTAAGTTCGTGTCGTATTAGATCTCAAATCAAAAGATATTTTATTCGTATTTATTATTATATAAAGTTGGATTAAGAAGAGAAATTGAACTTTTACTGCGGAATGAAATAGAAACGCAATGTTGGACGTGTAAAACCAAAACTAAGTCATATAGGGTTGTGAAAAGCTTATTATTATGAGTTACTTTATCTAATGATAAATACTAAAATTTTACTCATAAATAAGGAAAGTAAAAGGATACAGAAATTTAATATGAATTATTGGATAAACATAAAATTAGTTAGGCTCGAAAGCAAATGAATTGTTTATATTAATTAGTCACTATAGTAACCGACTTCACTACCCTTATAAACTACCCTTATACACGTTCTTAACTTATGTACTCTAGCATTAATCATTCTGTGAAAAGTGTCCCTTATTACGAATTATCGAGTGACAATGGCGTGGAACAGTGAAAGAAAAGAAAAAGGATTTACCAGGAGTGAATTATCATTTTTACAATGTGATTCGTTGTCGACCGCTCGGGGGTTAAAGGATTTCCCGCGGATCACGAGAGGGACATAGAAACCCGGTATAGTTTCTGTTTCGTTTTATGGCTCGGCAACTTGGAGCGCTGTTACAAGTAAGGATTTTATCGTCCGAAAATGCGGACCGCAACGGCGAGCCCTTTCGCTTTCAATCGAAAAACTCGAGCGCGGCGGCGATAAAAAACGCCATAAAACCATCGTCGGGCTGGCTAATACCTGTGTCACGATGCTTTAACAAGGCAAATATACCTGTCACGGCGACAGGAGGTTGAAACGGCAGGATGTCCCGGGGAAACTAAAAGAGGATCAAAGCGAAGAACGGGAGAAGAGGCGCGCAGACATGGCGGCCACCGAATTCCACTCATAAATATTCAGTTTTCCGGCGATCGTTTCTGTTATTTATTACGCTCTGCAGAGAGCCGGAGGACAAAGAGGAAGGCCTGGGCCGAGAGGTGACTAAGCGGCAATATTGTGGCGCCTGGCTGTTGGCAGTACGCCACGTGCATCTATTATAAATCTGGCCTCGTAGCAGCGCCGAAGTACCCTAGACCTTCACCTTAACTGTCTATCCTGTGATCCTATACCGCGTTTCGTCGATCCCTCGATCGTACCATCGATCCGACCAATGCGAGGATCGATCAATTTTTGATTTCTATTCTTTCATAGACCAATTAAATGACAGCTTTGAAACAAAGAATGTACAGTTTGTATTGTACAGCTTAGAAACAATGAAAGCCATGTACAGTAGCGCTTATTATGCACATTTATCCTGACATGTATGTGTTAATTTCTAAAACAAAAATATCACATTGGTTGCTCATAAATTCTAAATAAGAAGTGACTTTCATTGATAATAATGCATGAATCTATATTATGCAGAATTATATCTATTCTATCTTTCTATTATGCAGAATCTATGTTTTGCAAAGAAAAGGGGATGATTATTCAAACCAATATTTCATCTATAATATCAATATTTTGAACGATTGAACAAAATGCTTAATTGCATTACTTAATTCCTCGAATATTCAGAAAATAATCTTGAGAATATTTTAAATCTGTTGAAATTATAAAAAAATTATAGGAAGTCATTGGAACAAATTTCTAAATTGAAGGGTACACTATGACAAAAAGGCCAAAAAGTCTAAATAACATTAAGCTTGTCATTTTTATAAAGCAACACGTATTAGTTACTTCTAGTGCTCGGTAGATTTAGTGTGAAAAATAAAAAAATTTCGAAACAACAAAAACCTCAATACACGTTTAAGTTATTGCGAAAGAACAATTTTAAAGAATCAGGCGTGATATTGTATAGCGAAACTGTCACGGATAGGGGATAAGTTCATAACGCGAGTCCACGTAGAGAAATTCGGGTGTAATTAACTCGACGTACCGTACAGCACTCGGACAAACGATTTATTCGGCGGAATAATTGTCCAACGATTTATCGGAATTATTTGCATAGATTATGACGGGTGGGCTAGCGCATTCGATAAAGCGAATTGATCGGGCCGTTGACGAGGACCATTTGTCATTTTTACGATTATTAAATACCTAGAAGTCGGACGGGTTCGCGGAAGTTCGGCGAACCAAGTCCGAGCCTGAACGCCGCTTGAACGGCGGGCGTGACCGTTCCGAACGTTCGACACGCGTGTAAGGAATCCCGAGATCGTTGCCGGAGGAGTCGGCGTTCCTCGTCTCGCGAACCTTATTAGAGAAGAAAGTCGGTGTCCGTGAAAACGGCGAAGCGGTAAAAATAACTCGAGACGCGAAAGTATTCCGATACCACCACGGGAATTTAAATCCCGCGATGATGGCCGCAGAGGTCAGAGCGATTCGACTCTGCAGCCGTCCGGTTCGGCGCGATTTGAAAATCAGTAGGGTGGAATGTACGGATCGTGATCGCGTTAAGGATTTATATGAATTTAATAGATTCATATAATACCTTTCGTTTTGAAATCTAACTTGCAATAGGGCAACAAAATGATTCAATATTATTACAATACGAAAGTAGTTCTTTATAATTAATAAATTTCATGAAATTAGAATAATATTTCGCACATCTCGCAGTTAATAGCTCCAACGTGATTAAAAATAGCCAAGATTTTGTTACTAATCTTTCTCCTATTCAGTAAACGAAAGTTAAGTTTGTTAGATCGCAGAAAATTGTTATACACCAACAGCTTTGCACAAGTTATTACATCTTTGTCCATTGCAAACTTTTTAATGTCACGACTTATTTAACGATTATGATATATTTATAATTCATTTAGCAGAAATTACGTTGCGGTTGATTATTTTAACCTGATGAGTTGAGTCTTTGCAACACGTTTAACAATATTTCTCGATAGCTTACCGAAATTTGTCCTACTTTCCGCGCATAAACCGAATATAGGCGTTAAAATCAAAAGAACTAAATCAGCTATAACAACGAAAGAAAGTAAAATATATTATCGATAATATGATCGAAGCTCGCACGTTCGGTAGCTGCTCATCTGAAATTGGTAAAATGCCAAACTTCGTGACCGACAAAAAAATGTTCACAATATCCGTGGAATAACGTCGCGACAGACGTGTGTACATTTTACGACGACGGAATCAGAAAAATGCATGTTTCTATTACAAAAACAGACACGAAAGAAAAATGTACCGTCGCGTGACAGTGGTTATTGCAAAAATATGGGATAGCCGAGCTTGGAAGTCGGCCATCGGAAAAAGATATTCATTAGCCTCATTTACTTAGAGATCATTAAAGCGGCTCGCGCGCGGCCGCCTGATTTATGTCATCCCTCGAACGGTGAAATATTCCGGTGACGCCGCTGGCAGAGATACATATACGCACGGAATTGATAAAAATATTTCGTGGCCCGCGAAAGCGTGTCTACCGGATACGATGGAACGCTTTTTACCCCCAGGGTGGGTGGGTGGTGGTGGGGCTGTGCAGTAGGAGACGAAGTATTCCTGTCCGTTCCCGCATGAAATTCCATTGTACCGACAGATGCTCTTAAAACGAGGATCCGTTTAGAATATGTTTCCGTGAATGGGACCCGATCCGATCCAGCCATCGATATCTTCGACCTTCTCGATATTTTCTGCAAATATTTATCACCGAGACGTGCACTTTGTCGCGGAAAATGCGTCCGAAAACTTTATGAATAGAAGTGCATGTGCATCAACGATCTACCGACGGTTCTTTTTCAGGGCGAAACAATGCTTCTTTTATTTTCAGGGGATTGTCGATGCATCGCGGAATCTTTACATTGTAAATAATGGGTATCGTTCTTCGTATTCGTTGCATTTACGAAGAAGTATATTATACGATTTGTTTTAGAGACAAGCTGGAAGATGGCTACAACCAAAGTAATTTCCTTTATCCTTCGATTATTTTAAATTTACATAGAATTCTATATTAGACTGTAACACGTTTTGCGATCAAGAACAATATAACAGCATTCGGCACTAATATATTTACTATTATAACCGCGTAAACAAGTTCGTTCTACCGAATGTATTATTTTTACTTCAACGCATTGATCATTTTCGGAAGACAGGAGTTTTCACGGGATCCCTTAATTTGTATTTATTGTGCAGGGGTAACCGAGGTCGGCGATATTTCGTCGTTAAAACAAAAATCCTCAGGACTAACGCAAGTGCCAGGCGACGTGTCTTTAATTGGATTTACTGTTTGACGCACACGGTATCCGCGGAACAAGATTCTCCGGGGGAAAGTAAATCGATTAGCGAATACGAAATTAGCTGCGCAAACGACGGAGTTAGGGACTGTCGAATTTCAACTACACATTCAAATGTTGAACACGGTAAACTGAATATGACGGGAGATATTCTCGATTTCGTGGCATTAACACTAGATTTACCAGCAATTCAGCCCCTTACCGTACCATTTTCTTCCTAATTACAATGGTAAGTACCGTTTCGATTATAATAATTTCTTAGGAGAACAAGAAAATTTATATTTATTTTGTGTCTACGTTTACTAGAGTGATTAAATATTGATTGCAAGAGAACATAATTTTAATCTGATTTAAAAGAAAGGAATAACAGTCATGCTTAACAGGATATTAATGCAAATCTCCGTCACGAGTCTGACTCGTTAAAATACGGCAAGGGTTAAATAACCAATAGGTTAAGTATACCTATTTCTATCAAAACCAGTCAGATTGACTGGTCTGCTAAATCTAGTGTTAAATTCTCAGGAGCAAAAATTTTCTTGGCACACGTTCGGACATAGGACGTCGAGGAAACATTGAGTTCTTGCACAAATTCTTATTTGTGCAGCTGCTTTTTAAACATTCTTCTATTTACCGAACTCGTCGAAGAACTTCGTCCTTTGACCGTAACAGGATTGTTAATAAATTGCGCATGTTTCTTCGTATTGAGGAGCTTACGTATTTTCTCTGTTAAAGATTCCATTTGATTCGCAGTAGAGTAAAAGCTGCATAGGACGTTAATTAATTTATTTTTTACTTTATTCCGCTTTGAACATTCGCGCACACACGTTGGTTACGTATCGTTGGTCCGCGATTCATGTTTGCTGAAACTAAGTAAATACATACGGCCCGCAGTATGCTAGCAAAATCTCTTTCAAACGAGTCCAGTGAGAGCGAATTGATAATAAATTTTTGGAAAAAATAGTGCAGGACCAAACACTGGAATGTACACTGTACTGAGTGTATTCAAGAAAGTCTATTGTATTACGTCGGAAGCCTTTATACGGGAACCGCGATTATCCGAAGCTCCGGTATTTGAAATCTTTGTTATATAAACATGTTGTACATTTCAATATTATCTAAGGTAATTTGCATATGACACTTATTAATTAAAATAACTAGTCGGACTCGTGATAAAGATTTCATGCAATATCTGCCAAATATGAATATAATTCATTTCTTGTAAATCGAAATCAAATCGAATTTATTTCGTTATCAAAGTCCAGAAACGAAAATAAATAAAGACACTACAAGAAACAGAAATTAGCTGGCCCTGTTAAGGAAAATATTAAAGACAAATAAGTGCTAAAAAAGGAGTTGTAGTGAAAGGGGTTAAAATATACAACAATATTTAATCTAGCACTTTAACTACTTAACAATTCTATTTCTTCACTATGAATGAATTTTCGATAACCGTGGATCCATCGCACACTTACAGTTTGCAAACATAATTTAGAAGTAATAAAATATCTAATTTATAAATTTAACATAGTTTAGATCCCATACCAATAATACAACATTCGATTGACATATTTCTAATCTCGATGTCTGACGAAATAATCCGAAGCGTAATTCCGCTGTAAATTTCGAAAGATGAAACATTAATGACGACAACGTGTAATTTAGAAATTCATTATTGAACGATGGGCATGGCCGACGAGAAGACTAAAACACCGAACCGCGATGATAAACACAATTTCTTGGTATAATCAGCAGGGATACCTGCCGCAATATCAGCGTTATGGGGGATCGTTTTCCTCTTTAACGTTTACCGCTGACGCCACTCCGGCGACGTTATCCTGACGATTTTAATAGCGTCCTGGGATGCAATAAATGCGTGTTAAAATTTATTACGACCCGGCCGATATATTCTTCAAGCAGAAACTACAGGCATCGCTTTAATTTTTGTGTAATCGTCATTAAACATTCATCTAAATTGCTACATTCAATTCGAAGAAAATAAGGTAATAATTATAACGTATCTGCCAATAGAATTTCCTGTATGATATATGATATAAATGCTGTTTCAAACACAGATGAACGGTCTGCAACAATTTATGTATATTACATAACCCATACGAAGATATTTTTTTAACCTATTTTGTTTTATCGATGAAAGTACATTATTTATATTTCAAGCACTTTACACTCCGAGTATCAAAAGAACAAGTGGCTGTCAAATATTCAATATCACAGACACGCGAATCACTGGTCACACACGTTTTGTTAAAAGACTGCCACGTTTACTCGCAGCTTAAACTAACTAGCGTCGAGTTATTAATTAACTAACGAGCATTTATAGACAAATAACATAAAATACATCAAATAGATCGATCGTGAGTTATATCAAAATTACCAATAACATTTCTCAAATGATATAGAATATTACGCAACGTTGCAAAAATTCCTAATAGCTTAATTATGAATATTATATTACGTAAAAAATAGTGAACCAACTGCTTTGTACATCTATAGTTTACTATATCTAGAGAAATAATTGTGAAATAAATTGTACGAGTAATTAATCTTTGCGCAAGTATTTCCATCCACTTGTTCAAGCTTCACCTTGTTATCCTATACCTTTCAATTCTCTTACGAAAGCAGACCAATGCTGACATAAATAAACGAATGCAGTAATCGTCAACGCAATCAAAGGAATGAAGCTCCTGCGAAATCCGCGTTTCATTTATTCGACTGTTATCGCAAGACACTTCCTTCGCGTCAGCAAATAATGTATCACGGCAACAAGAGCGTGTCTTTTCAGCAAACTTTTGACCGAGAACATGGGAGGCATGCATTTCGATGTGACCGAGTTTCGAAGTACAGTGGAGTAACCCCACGCCTAAAAAACTGGCCAAAGACCGTTTAAACAATTTTTGAGGTAACTCGGTGTGTATAGAATAATATCTTATATCTTTGTTTTATTCGACTGACTCTGGAAAAGCTTGTGATTTGTTCGAAACAGAAAGTTTTTGCGATACTGTCCCATTTTTCAATTAGCTTCTTATAAATATATATATATGTGAATATTTTATCCCGTGAATTTATTTGTGAAATAATAAGAAATAATGGTATCTTTTTATATATTATTTATAAGGTTACTCTGGATTATGTACATTAACTGCATGTAATTCAAAAGGGCCTTACTAGCCCGTTAACCCTTTACACTCCGAATGCTTTTTATATTTAAGAGTGCAGCAACTCGGAGACATTTTCGTTTTGACGCACCTGAAAATTGAACTTTTGTTTTGCATAAAAAAAGGTCTTGAATTAATAATAACAATTCATTTATTTCATTAATATAGTTTCTGATAGAAGGGAATTTGAAATTTACATTTAACGGTTTTATTAAGGACAATCAGTGGCGCAACAGCAGCGCCAATAGAGTTAGTGCGCTGCTAGCAAATGTCGCAATAGCGGCACCTACGGCGAGCAAAGGGTTAATAAAGTATAATAATAATAATAATTATTATTATTATTATATCATCTATAAGTATATTTTGTTCTCGCAGAAACGAGTAAAATCATTGTACGCGAATCACGCGAAAGCAAAAAATGGACTTTCCACGGCCGCCCGAACGCGTTCCCTGAAAGTTGGCCTCTCGCTCGCGGGTAAACAGCCCCCCCCCCCCACGATCGTTGGTAGCGACGCTGTATCATGTTCCCTTATCTCGATCCGGTCATCTATTCCTTATCTCGAATCAGTCATCTGGAGTTAGTCGCCGGAGCCAGGAGTGGAAATGCTACACGAGAATCGGATTAACAGTCGGCGAGACGGTAAGAGCAATTTCCGTGATTGTATCTGCGACACGAGGGGAGGGCAAGCCGAGAGAGAGAGATACTGATACGCCACGCAGCCGGTTGTTTCCCAACGACGACGCTGCGGCACGGTGTTAATTACACCCGATTGTCTGTTAAACTGACTAGTCCTCGTCCGATTAGGCGGCCCGAACTTAACGTTCCGCGGCTTTCGGCTAATTCATTTATCACTGCCCTGTCGACTTTCTTCGACGCCGTGACACGATGCTGTTCACCCTTTCGCCGCGGTCGAAACCCTTGAAAGAGACCACACATTGCGCACCCTTCAGATAACAATCCTATAATTAACCTCTAATAGGATATACATAAGTTTTAAGACACGAGAAGAACACCCTCTGGTAAATATGCAGTTTGACACCTTAACTAGCACGGCGGCCATATGCAAATATCGGAATTATTTGCTTAGGATGGGAAATTAATTTTCACGTTAACCATGCTTAAGGGAGAGTCTAGAAATATTGGAAAAATTTTAAGCATGCTTTTCTGTTCTAATAACGTTCTTTTATACAGTAAATGTATTATTGAATGGTATTGTATATATAAACATACCTTGAACAGATAAAATAATGTTTACAGGATTTTCTTTCCTAATACTTTCTAATATTTTAAGCGTTTTAGGGTTAATTTATTATATCTCTCTAATTTTATTAGAATTTGCAAAACATAAGAATATTGCAAAAGTAATTTACGTAGTAAAATTTAATTGCTTAAAATGCGTTGCTTGAATTTTTTTAAAATTTTCTGGATTTTTGCGTGGCAATCACGGCGTTAGAGGGTCAAGATCGGTTTTAATGATCTTGAAATGTCTTGTTAATGTCGTCGTGTTAAATTAGATTAACTTCAATAATATTTTCGTGCATACAAACACATATTACAAGAAAACAGGTACGACACGAGAGACACCCCCTGGGATAGCTGTAAGGACCAGCTGGAAATAGAGTTTAATACCTAGGACGGGAATCACACTCGAAAATCCAATAAGAATCCATTGTACCGTAGCTAAGAATCAGACCCTTTGTGACCGAATATGAATGCAACTTCGAACAGCTTTCCCAGTCAGGAGCCGTCTCCGTTCCCCGGCGGCAAACATCCGAATCTCGCGAAATGACTATCATTCAGAGCCCGCTGTCCCATCACCGATCCTAGAGACACCCCTATTTCCTCAAGTCCCGTCGTTCTCCCCCCAAACCATCGATCCGTTCAACTGGATCGCATCCCTCCAAATCGGAATACTATACACTACACACCGAATATTCCCAAGCGATCCCCCGGGCGGGATAGCATTGAATCCGACCAGCAACAGGACGAGTGAAACGGGAACCGATTCCGGCCTCATATCTCCGTTCTTTCGCGCCGCCACAAATCCGAACTAGCGTGCACGAGCACGCGCATGCCCTTCCCACGACACATCGGCAAAATTGACTGCACGTGTCCTTCGCGATACGAGACACATTACTGTCCGAGAAACGCTTATTAGAATTGCAATCGGTACGAATCATCGTATTCATGCATCGAAGATCGACGAAGGTCAGGACATCGAATCACCGATATTATCGTTAGTTTTATAAACAGTTTATTTATCATCCAGTTTTTTACTAAATTTACTATTTTTTAAAATAAAATTTTTAATGTTCTGTTTAAATTTTAATTGTTTGTGAATAAATACCGATATACAGGGTTGAAATATTTAACCGTTTGCACTCGAATGGCACCAATGTAAATTGTTACATCATTTCCAAAATAATGTTGACATTATTAAAAACTCTCCTAATTAAAAGACTGTTAAAAGCGTAACAGTTCTACGAGTCACAAGACTCAATCTCATATACATAAATTGTACTAAGTTATATAAAATGGAAATGCAGCTGGTTATAATAGTTATTTTAGATTTAGGCATAAAATGGCTTCGAGTGCAGAGGGTTAAATATCTCTCTAACCAATGATCTATCGCAATAAGTGGTTCAGTACTTTTACAGATAAAATAACTCCATTAAAAATGAGATTAACCTTCCAGTCTTTAATCAATTCAACTTTTATTTGAAACACGTTTCAGTATCATTAACGAGTTGTAACGTGACTGGAACAATTTAAATGTGTCGCACACCATTCGATTTTTCTTTACAACTTCGTCACTTTCCCACACTGTGCGATGGAGGGTGTGCAATCGGATGTTGAGATACCCGAGTAGTATTTCATCGAAATTGCCTCGCCGTGCTCCCTGTTCCTCGTCATAATACCTGGGGTAACGGGTTCCGATCTTAGCTGCGACGCCTCTGTTTCGCGGATTCACCCTACGGGAATCGGATTAGCAGACGGAGAAACGGTAAGTGCAATTTCCGCGATACTATCTGCGGTCGCGGAGGGGAAGCGGGAGAGGGATGGGGTGGGTTAGGAGAAGAGACAGAGACACAGGCGAGAGGTAGGGTAAAAGCAACAGGAACAGCGACGGCAACACAGCCACCGATACGCAACGGTTTGTCCCGGGGAACGAGACGCGGCTGGCCCTAGTGTTAATTACGCGCAATTGTCTGTTCACCCTCCTTTTCGTTCTCTGTGCTCTACGCCACTTGGCGAACCCTGGCGGGGCGCGGACCTGCTAGTGTATGCGCTAACAATAATTATCGTGCTTGTGTTAACGCAACGCTGTGATTACGGGGACAAGCCGGATCGTTGCTGTTAACCCTTTGAGCCGTCCAGCGAAAGTGATAACCGCCATCTGAGCGATGCTTGCGCGTATCAGTGGCGAGGTATTGTGTTGTATACAGCGGCCCCTCTTCCAAAGCAGAACTGCCTCTTCGGGATAGAGCATTAGGGGGCCAGGAAATGAAAGGCGATAGCGAGAATGCCTACGGCTAACGAAACGCGATAGTCTATCCTATCGCCATAGGATAGACTATCCTATGGCCTGTTTGCCATAGTCTATCCCATTGGGTATATTCGTTTTTATTGCGAACTGATAAGAATTCCAATTACCGACACATTAAGCATAAGTTTTTGTATATGTTCGGTTGTAATTTACGTAGAAATTCGCTGTTTTTTGTGTGGCGATTTTAGGGGTCTTGACTTTTTGGTTTAGCGAGGAGTGAGGAAAAGGAGAGGGAGGAGTGTCTCGGCCCCGGGCTCGCTAGTGGACTCGTCAGTAAGGCTTTCTAGCGGGCCTTGCCTTAGATAAAGGTAAAATGACGATTTCGCGGTGTATATAGAAACGGGGATGATCTTAAGTAGCTTTTGGGAAAGAAATTCATCTGTCGGCGAGTGGCCACACTTGCATTTCATATTATTTAGTTCTCTGGTATTTCCAGAATGTTGAACGATTAAATTAGACGTAAAAGTAATTGATTATCGCCGAAGTAGCGAAAATGGTGGTTTTCTAGACAACTTCGGGAATTGGGACCCCTAAGCGAATTTAAACGTTATAAAACAGCGATTCTAACCGTTGTTATAAATAATTTATTATCAAAGAGCACCGACATAATTTCTACCGCTAATGATACAAAGTGTAACACTCATCACCGGAAGACGATAAGAAAGAAGCACGGACTCCTCTGCAAACATGCTAATCCGCGCGGCGGGAATTAAACGATCAAGCAGAATTTCCCATCGAATTTGTCCGCTAAAAGTCACGGTTTCGGTTTACACAAGCAAAGGTAGAGAGAGAGAGAGGGAGAACGGAAACTTTTAATATAGCTCGCCGGCCCTCATCCCTCGACCCCGTTACCGATTTTCCACGTTATTTCACAATTCTGCAAAAATAAATTAACGATTAATTGATCAGCGGGCGGAACTTTCCGGCCGAGTCCCGTTCCGTCGTGATCCGTTAGCCGTGAAATTAATTTGCCGGACGACACGAGATTTTAATTACGTTTGGTAATGATCACACCGCACCGCGGACGGCTACGTTGAAGTAATTAAGTACCGCCCACGCTCTCGCCCCAGTGAAAGACGCGAACGCGTGCTGCCGCTGGTGCCGGTGGTGCTGCTTCTCTGCTGCTTCTTGGGCTGCCTCTGCTCTTCGACGTTGCTCGCGGGAATTCTTTACATCTCGCTTTCCGCGTAGCCGACCGTCTCCAGTCGAGTCTGCTCTCCTCTCTTGTTTACGGCGACGTGTTCCACATCCATCTTGACCTTTTTCCTCGGCCCCCGTTTTCTTCAAAAGCCCAAGCCCGACGAGCTCTAGACGCTGTTCTCCGTCGTTCCTGTTCAATACGGGCGTGTAACACTTGTTTCTTGCGTACGCGAGTGTGTTGGCTCGCTCGCGACAATTCGTCAATCTTTGCATAATTCGTGTTAACGAAAACACGGATTCGAGGGGACTTTCTAGTGTCTTGCTTCCAGATTTATTTCCATATCTTTGAGGAATTGTTGTAAAGAATCGATAAGACCTAGCGTTTTGGGATCGATAAGGCTTATTTTAATAATCATGGATTACATATTTTTCATTCGTTTCATATCAAAAAGCTTTCAATGTTCTCTGGAAATATTTAGTTGTATAAGTAGAGAAGTAAATAATAATATTCACGTAAATTTCAGCTAAAAATATGTAGACGAACGCCCTTATGAACGACCCTTAATTTAGACAAGACTTGCATATGACATATGTCAAAGAACCAAAAAACAAGATTAACTTAATTTTTACATTATATTTTCTTATTTTTTTCATTATTCAAGGTTACTTCATCATTTGCTTTTTACATGCAATAAATAAAGCGTTATAGTTGTTTACTTCGGATGATCGACGTTCTACAGTACAAGTTTCTATACATTGGAAGAAATGCAAGAAATGTATCAAAATCACCGTATTTTCTCATTAAGAAATTCGGCAGTCAACCGAACAATGGAGCAAAGTCATAGAAAATAATTGAGACGATTTCGAAGAATGACAGATGCGCAATTACCGTAAATACTGAAGTTTTAAAAAGGCGGCGGGCGAATTTCGTCACTTGGTCTTGTTAAATTAATTGAATTACACGGCCACCAAGCAGATGCGCTTAAATGCAAATTACTCGTGATTATGTTTAACGAAGGCTGTTACGGGCTGGAAAAAGTATGAAACAGAAGGAAGAATAATATTACAGGGGCCGCAGTTGCGGGGCATGACAATCGGCAGTGTTGTGTGGCGCGTTTAATTGCAGACTCGGCCTAAATGAGTTTCACGCGCACCTCGTAATTTCGCTCTGAGCCGATTATTCGATTTGCCGGATCATCGACCTGTGCTCTCCCTTTCTCTCTCTCTCTCTCTCCTACTTTTTTCATCATGATTTAACCACTCGCGCTGGAAAAGACGTGCCACGCACGTCAGAATCCTTTTGTCACAGAATCGCCAACGACGTGGTACGTAAGCAAAATACAAAAATAATTTTGTATTTTAATAATTTTGTAGGTCCTTTCATATTAAAAATGTAAATATACTTGTTACATTATAACAATGATTGTTTTATTCAGCACAGTTGTTATTTAACCCTACGCGCCCGAGTGGTGACTCTGCGACGCCATTAAAATTGCTGAAACACGTTCCAAAATTATTTTTATAAATATCGCCAAAGCTTAGATTTAAAAAAAATTATTGAAAGTGTAAATGTTATATGAGTCACGAGACTCAATTTTATATCCATAGAATCAATTTTGTTATATGAAATGGAAATACTAGAAACCGGAAAAATTATTTCAGATTTGCAGTTGAGATGGCTTCGAGTGCAAAGGGTTAAAACTAAGAAAAACGTATATACGGAAAATTGCACGCATTGTGCATATTTCTGGCGCGAGCTTTCGTTCAGTGACCGTACTTCGGCGGACGACACTGACGTAGTGAAATGATTAAATTAGTTTAGAAAATATAAATCTTCTTCTGATTTCTCCGAGGCGTCGAACGCTGTGCGACGTCTCCCAACAAGTTACACTTGTTGTTATGGTAAAAGCATCGGTGAATTTTCTGCCGGTACAAGTGGTTAAAAATCCAACCGAGACAAATGAAAAGGGTCAACGAAAATATCAGTTTTCATCGACTAGGATGCGGTCGCTGGATCAACGTCGAACGTCCGCCGCGAAGGGGGAAGAAGAAGGACGGCGGAGAGAAGTCTCGGACGCCGCAAATGGAAAACCACAATTGCAATTATGTTACTTCGCGTGTAACGCGCCGCTGCTCGAGACTATAAACTTTTTATCAAGCACGAACCTCCGGGGGCGAGCTTCCTGCATTCCGTGGACCATTTCAGTTTTGCGGAACGTATGTTTTTAACACATGTGCGCTGCGAAACTTCATAAAAGTCCAACTTCTGTCCGACCACGGACCGAATAGCGAGCTTATAACTTCTACAAAGCGTCCGTTTAACTTTAGCCTTCTGATTCATCAAACTTTCGTCTATGTAGCTTAATATTTTAATGGGTATATGTACCCTGCGCTGTTTTTGGTTTGCTATATTGCGTTGGGTATCGCTTATTATTTATTTCCTACTGAAGAGTGGTTTATGACATTCGGTTCTTGGATAAATAAGTGCTAAGAAGTGTACATTTTTATTTTATTAAATAATTTTGTTACTAGGATATGGATTATGCGACAGCTAACGTCAATGGGATAATTTTTGTTAATAATATAATTATGACACATTTTTTAAGAAGTTATCCTAAATTGATTTTTATTACTGAAATTTTCATCATCTATATTTGACTTCAATCGTTAACCCTTTGCACTCGAGTGATGACTGAGGCATCACTAAAATTGTTCTATCACGCCTCAAGATCATTTTTATATCAATAAAGTTTAGATTTAAAAAAATTTGTTAAATAGCGAAGTCGCAAGAATTAATTTTGTATGCATAAAAGTGCACTTCGTTGCATAAAATGAAAACATTATCAGCCAGGGGAATTATTTCAGTATTTACGGTTAAAATGGCTTCGAGCAAAAAGACTTGAAGTATCAACAAAATTTAGATCGCATGATCCAATCACAAAGATGTTACTTCGTTTTAAAGGGTGTAGGTGCGAAAACGTTTTCGACTCACCGCGCATCCCAGCGAAACGTAAAAATCGTCGAACACCGCTTCGCCGTTTCTTGCAAGCTCCTCAATTAATTTACGAGCGATCAATTGACCGAGCGTTCGTATAAACGAACGCCGGGCTCTCGCCGTTTCAGCGTATTCCCAGTCTTTTAGCACCCCCTGCGTCAAACCCGCTTCCGCATTTACGGCAGTTTAGGCGACGACATTTGTCGGCCCCCGCGCGCATTTTACACTCGAACCCCATACTCGGCCGGTCCTTTCTCCTCCCTTCGCGATCCACGACCCTTGTCCCCACGACCTTCGTTCCCTCGACCCTCGTCGTTTCCAGCAAAGCTATCCCTCTTCTTCCCGCAGATAGCCGAGCGCGACGCAGGACGAGATTGCGGCGCACTTAATGGGCCTTTAACCCCTGCGTTCGCTCCACCGGCCTGCGCCGCGCCGCCGTTGCGACTTCCGGTACAATTTTCCCATTGAGAAGACCAGCCCCGTTGCCCCCATTAAAATTCCTCGTTGCTCCCTCGGACCCCCAACCCCTCCCCGTACGGGAACCTTCTAATCTAGAAGCCGCGCCGCGCGTACCATGACGATTCTCCGACTCTCTGGCCCTTGTTTTCTCGTTACATCTCAGCTTCCTCTCGGATGAGCGCAATGAATGGCGACCGAACAGGGTCGAGAGAGAGAGAGAGACCGGCGTGTGAATCGAGTCCACGGGATTCGCACTTCAGCCAATCGACTTTACGGCTGCAGCGGCAGATTCCGAGAAGAGATGCGGCGGTCGACATTGTTGGCGATAAATATCAATAATATCGCGATCTTATCGATATCTCGATGTAATGATGGTATCGATAAGATATTAAGGCGAATGCAATAGAAAATTTAAAACGAACTTTTGCATTCATTTTGTATGCGCTCTAATGATATTACCTTTCTAATTAAACGATCTACCATGAAAGATAAATGAAAGAGTTACCGGCAATTAAAATTTGCTGTACCATTTCCACGCAATCGGCGCAAGCTTCCAATGTTCAATATATCAACGGTAATACATGGAGAACGTTAATGAGATTTAATGGAGTTTTATCGTATTTGTAGTTATATGGAAAGAATAATTCAGAAATGAATAGCAAATATAGAAATTTTAATGCGCAATTTGCGATCTAGTTATTAGTAACAAATTAGTTTGAAGATATTGATTATAATTCATATTATTGTATCAATACAATATTTTGTAAAATTTTTTTTTTAGACAGTTTTTATATTTTTGTTAAAAGGTTATTTATTACTTTGCCAATAAATATATTTGAATCTTTGCCAAGTGTGAAGGATTAATATCACGACGATCCTGAATTCTGTTTTAGTCCAGCACCTGTTTCTAAATTTCTGCAAATTTCTTCATTTTTGTTCAGACAACAAAATCGTCAAAAATTGAAGGCTAGAAAGGAATAATGAAGTTCAATAATGAACCTTAACAATGACTTCGTAAGACTCTGTAAAGGATTAGTCATGACGTCTAGAACGTCGTCTAACGTCTGTGCTCCACTTTAGCGCAAACGCCCGCTCGAAACATTTCTTGCGGTGTAAATCTGGAACAAGTCGCTCCGCTCTCGCCGTGTAATACAAGTTGAAAGGACGTTTGAAATCGGAGATCCTTAACACGATTGTCTATCTGTATAATCTCAGACCGCTTAACAAGTGGGCGACCACTGTGTTGCCCAAGAGCGTGCACGATTGCAGCAATTAATCGTTTCAATGTCCACTTGTCGCACGATTTGACGCCACTTTGACATATTTTTCATCTGCCGCTGTCAACGTATCACGCTACTTCGATGTTCAATGAACATGTAGTTTCCTTGTTGTTAGTTCATAGTCGCAACAACGTCGTATGTTACTATTTGATCTGTAGGTTCACAGATAGTTCATATTCATTAACGTATCGTGCCGACGCGGTTATCTATATCGTATATCTGATGTTGGCTGAAGTATGATCGATGCGTATATGCGAGGTAATGAATATTGCAACCAATGTATATATAATTTAATTTCCCGCTTAATGAGTTTATCTGATATTTATTGTTTTATGGTATTTAACCCGGTGTAAGATATACCTGACAAATTGTAAAATTACCAATCTGCTTTAAACAAAATAATAATAATAATAATAGTATATAAATAGCGATTATTATATATTCTTATTATGTATTATATTAACGATTATGTATTGTATATATCCTTATTATATATTAACGACTCTGTATTATATATTCTTATCATGTACTAACATTTATGTATTATATATTCTTATTATGTAGTATATATTCTCATTATGTAAATGCGTGCGTTCGTACAGTTTGTGTGAAGTATGAAGAAGTCGCGATATAGTGAGAGTAGAACGCGAACGAGTTGCAAAAGGAGAGAGAAATAAAAGATCGAGAGGAAGAACAAAACGTGTACGAGTGCCATTCGGAGAACTCGTATTCTCAATTACATAGACCATGGTATGACTAAGCAAAATTGTCCAGAGAGGAAATTGTTTTTTCCAAATAAAACATTGAAAGTTTCCTTTCGTTTCTCGCCTAGCTAAACTTACTCGCATTCCATCTTACAATAAAAATTGTGCTTTTTGCAGTGTTATTGCTTCTGGAACTAACTTGCAAAATTCTTAGTTACGTAAATTTTAAAGTTAACGAACTGATTAACTTCTAAGCTGTGCACATCTATACGACTATGCAATTTTCTATAAGTTTTTATTTTTAATATTATTCAATAATTATTTTATTAAATTGAAATTCTGAATCCTTAAGGATCATGAAATCTCCTAATTACAACGTAAATTTAGATCTAACCTCTTGCACTATTGCTGCTTTCATGCTGTGACGATTTGAACCCATTCGTACTTAATAATTTTTCTAGTAGGACCAGACAAGTTTTGGTTCTTGTTTTGCCTTTATTTAATTTTGTTTAACTGTGTTTTATTATTAAATTAATAATATTCATATTCAGTAGATCTTGCATAAAACCTTTACCACGAGCCTGACTCTTTATTATAGTGCAAAGGGGTTAAGCAGTAGGTGCAACAGAAACGCAGATCATTGCACGCATCGAATTTCTAGCCGCATTGGCGGTATTGCGAAAGCAATTTTTGTGGTTAGAGCGGAAAGGGGTTAAAACTGGCGACCATGAAGCCGCCAGCGCCAGTCTACTTCTCGATTCAAGGACGCCGCTCGTTGAAATGTCTCGAGTTTAGGACCGGGTGCTATCGCGGGTGCTTTTTTCGCGCAGCGCGAGAACAGACGCGCGCGGCGCACCGGCGCAGAATTAAATGCAATAACATCGATGTTTACGGGCGATGCACATCGGCCGTGTTGCTCGACTGTCGATATATCCATATATCCGGGGAACGAAGTGTCCTAACAGGTTTCAAAGCGCGATCCACATTCGCGAAAGGTCGTTGCACCTTGCCGGGCGACACGACAATGCTGATATTTCGCCCGGGAACACACCGCGCGGGGGGAGAAAGTATTCGCAATATTTTAGCACTTAACCGGAGAGCTTCGGAGATTCCGCCGGGCCAATAAAACGCCTAACATTTCGCGGCGATATTGTAACGTTCTCGGTTTTATCCGCGGCGAGCACTCTCCAACGGGGTAATAACACAAACTCGACTCTCGTCTCTCTTCCACCGTTTTTTTGACTTTCCCGCGGTTTCTTATTCCCGGTTCTGCTCATCACCCGTCCGCGCCCTACGTTCTCTTCATTCCGATCGCTGAACTCCGAATTTCGTGCGTTCGTGGCAAAAATAGACAACGAGGAGATTAGAAGAATTTATATCATTTTTGGGACACCCTGTATACAAGCAAAATAACTTATCTTGAAGATTTTGTATAGATTATATATACAGGATGGTCCACGCAATTGTTTCAAGTCATAATTCCGTTATTATTGCATTTATGAAAAAATGCCAAAGGGGAAAGATAAATGATTTGAAAATATTTCGAGATCTAATAATATTTTTGCCATGGTGCCCTAATCATTTTCTACGTAGAATGAACAGAAGAATCGATCCGTGTAAAAGAAAAACATATGCATTTCTATTTAAAGATGCAATTGTTAATTGCACGTGTACTGTTGCATCTAAACAAAAATTAAAGGTCTACAGATGTAGTGCACTTCGAATCATATACAATATGTATGTATACAATACTTTTCTTGCAACAGACATTTATTAAACGATATAAAATAAAGGACAGTTATCGAAAAATGATCGATAAGAAAAATGTAATTATCGATCACGATATCTCGAGCAATCGTAATTGAAAGGCGGGTGTATCAGCGCGAACGTAACCGCCCGGCAACGATAATTTCAAAGTAAACTCTGCCGGCCGGGCCGGCCGAACCGCTCGAAATTTTCAAGCTTTTAAGCCGGGCCGGACGTTCGACTTTTCCAAACACTCGATTTTCCCTTCGAACGAACACCATTACGCATTCCATAGGAATTATATTAACATCGGCGATGTTCGCTTTCGCGACAATGGACGAGAGCATTTAATCCCGGCAATTGTGCGACTTCGAGGGGCTCGTTCTCGCTTCCGTGTGTATCGCGCGTCAGAGAACGGAATTGCTCGAGCGAGACGCAGAGAGGAACAAAAGGGGGACTGAACGAGGCGCAGCGACAGGGGGGGAGGGGGAGCGGTACGAGGGACGGGGGACGAGCTCGTCCATTGCGAGCCGAATAAATTATTCATTGTTTACGAGCGACGCGGACGAACGAACGCGCGGGGGCCAGCTAGAATAGGTAAATTCATCGACAAGGATCGCGACTTCTCTCGCTTCGGATCATTAAAATCGCGAAGGGAACAATTACCGGGGGCCAGGGACTCTGCGAGCACTCCCTTTTCGCTATTTTCCGTCCTTCCTTTCTTGCCTGTCTCCGTGCCTTCTACCGTGATCGGTCGCGTTTCGTTATAGCTGTCTCTCTTTCTCTCTCGAACAAACGACATCCGTTGATCAACCAAATTATTGGTAATGCCGAGCTAACGTTGTTCAAACTTTGCTAATGAAACTGATTTCTGCAGAAGCTCGAGAGAGAGTTTCATCCTCTCGATGCAGGAATACTAAGGTTTCCGTAAGGGTTGCAAATTATATTCAATACTGCTATCGCTTTGTCTCGAATTTTCTAGAGACAATGTCAAGAGAAGAGATTAAAAGCATTTCTGATACGAGATCGAGATCCTCTAAAGCAGAAATATGAAGAATACTAGATAATATACTTGATAACTTGAAGGCTTTTCATTCTCCCTCTTCCCTCTCGAGCACGATACTGTTAGATACAATATTATACTTATTTTAACACATTTTAATAATTCCAGTTGTTTTTCAGTCTAAAAATATAATTCCGTCTCTAATTGTCATTTGTTTCATAACAGACGCTAGCTAACTGAAAATTACTATGTGTACACAGCTACCTTTAATCCTAATCGCGCGAATCGACTTTTCGTCGCATGGTATAAATATTCCACGAGTAGATATTCCAGTCATTTGCAGTGGAACTTTGCAAGGCTGCAACGTCAAAATAACAAGAGTTTCCTAAAAATCCAACAGCACGAGAATGGTCGACAAATAAAAGAAAAAACGTACAAAGAAAAGACATCGTCTAATTATCGCGGGACGGGAAACGAAGTTGCCACGGCTTTGCTCATTAAATTGATTACACGACGGGATCGTCTGCCTGTCCGCGTAACATCGTGTAACATCGTATCAAGAATGAAAAAGGGGAAGAAAGACGAGGGGAGAACGCGCGGGCAAGGGAGAGAGATAGGGAACGGTGGTAGACGAGCGAGAGAGCGAAGAAACGGGTAGAACGGCGTACGAGGGAGCGAGAAAGTAGAAAGGTGGGGGAACGGAGCTGACGACCTTATAAACCTTAAGAGCTCGGGTATGAGATCGTCTCGTATCGCATAAAAGTGTGCATCGGCCTTATTACCGCCTCGTAATTAATTCTGATGTTAAACGACCGAGGCAAAGAGGGCGAGAACCCTCCCCGAAGGGATCTTAAATCGGGCGTAAGAAAGCCGCGCCCCATTCACCTCCACCTCCGAATCCCTTGATGTCCGCGCAACAGTGCAATTTGTGTCTTTCCCCCGATAAAACTGGTTGTTCGCCGCGAAATAAGAGCAGCCACGTGAAATCATTTCGCGGATAAGACCCTTGCCTTCATAGCGCCTGATCGATCGCGATTTTATAGTCTTCCCCGTTCTTAGACATAAAATCTCCCTCTTTCTCTCTCTGTATGGAAAATTCATTATATCTCTTCAACCCTTTGAACATTATGGAAAGCTTATCGTCTAGAACTTTGAAAAATCGATCTCTCCGTTTTTCACTTTCTACGATGCTTCAAGAATATGCTGTTAAAAGGACGCCTTTCTAAAAATTACCTAAATTATAGGTTTTTAAGTGACAGATGCCACATGGATCGCGTTTTCCTTGAAATATAATTTTTCGAACTAGTGAAAATTTATTGGCCGATTTAAGTGAACTGTTTTATAATTACTGAATATAATTTCACATAGATATATTATAATATTAATATTATATTGATATTAATATTATAATATCCAGAGTTTCTTGGAAATGATTAATTTTCTTCTAAATCGTGAGATATTGACAAAAATGTGACGCTTGACTTCGAACTGCAATACAAATATTCAATTAAGCCTTAAATTTCTGTTAAAATTAAAATGGTTTTACGAGTGCAAAGTGTTATTGTATATTAAAAACCTGAGTTTAAAAAGTATCGCGTTTCAGCGATAAAACCTGATCGACCTTTCATTACATTGAAAATTCGCAGTTAAATTATTTAACATGGCTAACTATCAGCATTAACTGGGATCAAGCGTGTTTGTAATAATATGGCTCAATTTCGTATGTAACTGCAACTTTCTGCCGGTCGCGAGTGTAATTTCTTGCAAATGAGGTTGTAGCATGACTGCAAATGAACGCAACGTGAGCAGATATTATTACTCTATCTTGCTCGCAATTGACCACTTAATATCCGATATTAAACTGTTTCTGTAATATGAAGGAGGCGGGCATTGTAGCTATCAGAGGCGGCTCGCATGTAACGGAAGACGATGGGGATACAAATATTAGTCGAACTGTCTCATACGCAGTGTCCATTAGTAGCGCTCACTGCGGAGACAATCCTATTAGGAGATTGGAATTAAGGCTGTCGGAATATTCAAATATTCGAGCGGCACGATGGCTGCTACAAGATGGAACCAGATTTCCAAATCGAGTATATTCGGTAAAATATATTCGAAACAATCGAATAGCTCGAATACTTTCGAACGGCTGGATAATAATTAATCCCTTGCACTCGAGTGGTGACTCTGAGACACCACTAAAATTGTTACAGCACGTTTCAAAATAATTTTTATATTATGAAGGATTAGATTTCAAAAATTATTACAAGTATAATTGTTATTGCGCGAGTTACAAGATTCAATTTCATATGCATAAAATACATTTTGTCATATAAAATGGAAATGTTATATGTCAGAAAAGTTATTTTAGTCGTTATCGTAATGCAAGGGGTTAAATATATCTAAAATAAAGCTGTAAGTATAGTTTATTCGGATAACTCAAGACGCTCGACAATATCGAGCCGCATGAGTCGTTCGATTTCTCGAGTTCTCGGCTCGGATCAATTATTCGAGCCGAGTAATACTCGACTCGTGTTTCGCGAGTATTTGAACAGCTCTAATTGGAATAACTAGTTTACGATGCTGATAGCGTTCACCAATGGCAGCTGGGGAATTTGAACCTCTGAGGAATATGGATCCCACTGTTCTGAATATCTATTTTTCGTTTTTATAACCATAGAAACAGTAATATGTAGATACAGAATTGTTATTAAAAAGAGAAATAATAATTCTTGACAGTAGAAATGACGAGAAAAATAAAGAAGGGTGGAAAGGAGGCATGGAGCTATCGGTGAGAGAAATTAGAAAAAGTGTAGTTAATATTAACTATTTTGAGATTAAAAGCGTTGCGAACAATAGGTTAAGTTAGACGTAAATAAAATAATGAAAAGAGATTACTGTAAAATGAAGTAATCGAAAGTCGTACAACGAGGATAAGCAAATTGATTCGTTTCGCCAGAGATTGCGACAGAACAATTATTTAGGGCAACAAATAGAATGTCACGACATCATTCGTTCGCTTCGTAAACTTCAGAAGAGTACTAAAACGAAAACGCAATCTTTCGCAAACCATAATCAGTTACGTATCCAATTCCTAGTAGAATCCTAGTAGAATCCCATTTGAGTAGCGGCGTAGTTAATTGAAACGACGCCGGCTTAAAATCTTAATTTTACGGGACTTGGTCCGCTGGCGGTATCACTTTTATATGGGAAACGAGATTAACCCTTTTAGTGGCGGACCCATGCGCGCAGTGTTAGCGAAAAATTGCCCGGGGGCCGATAATCTGAACGTAAACAAACGAAGCCGATATACAGAGACTCGTGGTATTTTTCACGTAAGTACCGATATATCGGCCCTGCGCCGATAAAAGGGTTCCATGGAAATAGTAAAACAGAATTACTCGAGAATGTTATAGTTATCTGTGATATGTTTGCATTAGATAATGCCAATCTCGAAATACGCTGTAATACGTTTATTAAATTCACGCGTCGATCATACACGCGTGGCTAGGTTTCAATATTTTTGACTAGGTTTCAAAATTAATTTTCATTGTAATATATTCGAACAAACTGTATTTTACTAAGACGTTTCGAATACAATCCATTACGATGGCTAAAAGTATTCGTTCTTGTAACAGTAGGATTAGACGAAAACCAAATTCGAAGTATGTAAAGAAATATATGAAATATATGTTTCAATGGTAATAAGTAACAATGTGCTTATTTTTAATGAAAATTGTACACATGCGATATTCTTCGCGGAAAAGATCGATATCTCAAATCTCATCATACGCAAGTATGCTTCTTTTTATAAGACGAATGAGATGCGTTTCTCGTCGACGTAACAGAGGTCCTATCAGCCCAGCCTTAACCCCTTGCCATACTTTGACGCCTCAGACTCGTCACGAAATTTCTAATAATAAACTATTAGGTATGAATGTTCATCCGTTCCTTCAAGTAGGAGTCAAATTTGATTCTCTTGTCGCCAATATTTAAACATTCTCGTAGATGCAAGCACGCGATTGAGTTAAATTTAAAGAAAATTAGTGCAATCGAAACAATTCTAATCGTAGTAATTCTAAAGAAAATAGTACGGCAAGGTGTTAAAGTATAGAGCGGGGTGGCGACGGTGACTTTAACACTGCATTAGAATATTAATATTCGAAGCGCTGGGAAATTTGCGACGGCGGATATCACGGGACCATCTCGGAAATGCCGGTTCGGGGTTCCAGACGAGTCACGATAAATTATCCGTGGATAATTATCGAGTGGACGTCCGGAACACGCGCTCGTATTCGTCCGGTGGAGCGGCCACGTCGATTAGTCTTTCACGGGCGAAATACTCGATACGACGTGTAATATGTGAAATCGTTACGGGTGTAGCTGCTGCTGGTGCTGCACGATCATGTTCCGGCCCCGGAGCTTCACGGCCACGAACGAACCGAAATAATAGAATTTCGAGGACGCGATCGGAATTTATCGGCGAGTGAAATTATCGGCGAGTTTCAATCGCACGCCCACATTATCCAGCTTCTTGAAACCGTTACTTGAAACTGACGAGGGCGGGGGAACAATGTTGGACCGCGCGAAAAAAACATTTACAGCTGAATGAGAAACACAAGATACAGTCCGGTAATCCCTTCGGAAATTATTTAACACGTTCCGTGTCGTGGTTTTACACGACCCTTCACAATGGCTATTTGATATTTTACTTAAAGTTGAGACATTATATGTAGTTATTAATTATTGTATACATAGCAATGACGCAAACTTATTAAGACTCTTTCTTGTGGTAGAAATTAATTCTTTACTTTTAAATTTGTTGCAAACTATCTTTCTAGCGATTTAAATATCCATGCAAGCATGTACCATCGGTGGTACACGGATCTTCAAGTATAATGCTTCAATTATTTTGTCAACTCGTGAGCCATGTTTCCTAACGAAATCAGTTGACTTAAGTAAAATAACTCGAGACTTTTTCACTGCAAAATTCATTTTCAAAGAAACGCGGTCTTACGCTGATTCACAGCCGTCTATACAGCGATCTTTATAACGTGTCAGCATAATATATCGCAAAACAATTGAACAAAATGTGTGCCAAGCATTCGCGCAACGTTAAAGTAATTCCATCGAAAAGATTTACACCGAGCGCGCGCGCGTATCTTCCAACGAATCCGCAGCGACCGCGTCAAAAGTCAAAAGCCCTTATCCTCTCGGTTTCCAGGACGAGCCAATTCGCGTGTCACTTGCTCGCGAGTTCGGCGCCGGTCGACTGGAAATTTTGAAAATCGATTGCTCCCTCATCGGGAAAGCTTTATCTTCGTAAAAATACGGCCGTGCACGGTGTCCGGGCGCAACAAAGAGAAACCAGTGACAAAAGGACCGGCGATATGATTAACAGCCGTGGTACAACCTTGGCCAGGGGGTTCGGCAGGGGTCGGCGTGGGGGGAACGGGGAGCCGAGACTGGAACGACAAGAGTACTAATTATTACAATTATCCGCGGACAATTACGACGTTAAATTGCATTCCCAGTGGTAACACCGGCCCCGGGGAATGCCTCGAGGAGAATCTGTTGCCCGTGCATCTGCTATTGCACCGGGGGAAAAGCAGCGCTACGGATTGCAACGGTGGTGGTGGTGGTGGTGGTAGTGGTGGTGGTGCGACAGACCGACCACCGCCGTTGCTGCTGCTGCTAGGCGGCAGCCTCCACGACAATTGGGAATAGCCGAGAGAAAGGGACTTGGAGGCGAGACCGGGAGCGAGCGAGAGGGAACAGAGGGTCCGGGTTATGCATACAAAACAGGGGACGTGCGAGCGGTAACCTAATGTCTTGCATTAGTTCACGGATGTTTACCGCGGGTTTTCTCCGCTTTACCAAGTGATGCCTGGAAATCCTGGCCGCGCCGCTCCCGCCAGCGCATTCTTGCGGCTACGGAGGGGATGAAGGCGGTACGCAGAGATTCTAATTTCTTCCGTTTACCTGGCCGCGGATCAATGAATGTTTGGTTTTCATCGCGGCTTCCGTGATGTATGATCGCGTTCACGGAACGGAAGTAACGTGGCGTTTACAAATATGTAAGCAAGAGTACCATTGCAGATATTACATGATTTCATGTTCGAAAAAATGAATGGCCAAGAGAAGTCGGAAAATAGCAGATTTCTTGGAAACAAAAATACGCGCTTTTAGGTGTCAAAGTTATTATTTTTCTGATTTATAATTAATCTTATTTTATTCACCGACGACACTTTGTGCTCTATAATTTCTGATGCGTCAAGGTGCGTAAACATCGACAACTATTTAATTTTATTTTGTTTTCTGATGGCACTTTATATTCTACAATTTTTACAGATTTTGATGCGTCAAGGTGCGTAAAGATAGACAGCTATGATCCAGGATTATTACATGTAATTTATGAACATGGTTCTTTTCATTTATCTGACAAGCACTTAGCTGTGTTCTAACCATTTGATCGTATACGCAGCGTGAATGAAACGGCGATTGTACGCAGAAGCGTATAAGTGGCGGCGTCAATTCGAAAGGGCACTCTTCCTGCAGCCGGTATGCATTGTTCTCAGACTCCTAGTCACAGACAGCATAAATGCTTAATGATAAGTAAGAATGTCCGTTTATGACCTCGTTAACCCGTGTCAATGGTCTCGTACAGGCTGCCGTTACGAGTCCTCACTTACGTTGCTACAAATTTCATTAAATCTTTGCACTATAATAATGAGTCGGTCTCGTGATAAAGATTTCACGCATGATTTACTGAATATGAATATTATTCATTTCTTCTAAATTGAAATAAAATTGAAATTTTCTGTGATCGAAGTACAGAAACGAGAGTAAATAAAAGCAATACAGGAAACAAAATTGTCTGGCCCTATTAGGAAAATTATCAAGTACGAGTAAGCTTATAGTATTTCCATTTTATGTAACAAAGTGCATTTTATGCATATGTAATTGATTCGTGCAATTCGTATCATCATAACCTTAACAATTTTTAAAATGCAAACTTTGTTAGTATGGAGATTGTTTTGCAACGTGATGGAACAATTTTATGGTGCCTCACAGTCGTCACTCGAGTGCAAAGGGGTAATTGTCAGAGCATGAAAGGAGTGATAGTGCAAGGGGTTAATTATATACATAAATATAGAATATTCCGACTGAATCTTACAATAAGGTATGGTGTATATTAGCTTCTGCAAATTAAGAACGAATAAATGTTAATTAACACAGCGTGAAAAGAATCATAGTGCAAGGGGTTAAGTTAACCAGGAAAACCGAATTGATTTATTTTAATATATTGATTCCGATTACCAATAACCAGTATCCAACAAGATGCTTACAAAAGTATTTGAGGACATGCTTAGCAGAAGGGACAAAGACAAATTGAGTACAATAGACATTGATTATTTCCACGGTTGGTTTTCGTTTTGTTTCAGTACCGTTCCTATTGTCTGGCCAGGAGCTCCACGTGGCAACACGTGGGTGCGTGTCCTCAGCGACACGCGATAAAGGCTTCGATGGGAGCGCCGTGACACACAAATCGTCGGGCGCACAACCTGCCTCGGCCATGTGACGAAAGAGACCACATGATAATGCGCCCGAACGAGGGAACGGGGAGAGAGCCAGCCAGGCTTGCATCGCCTTGCACATTCCGCGCGTACCGACGCGTCCCACTGCCGAATACCCCGACGCATTTTAAGCTTTTCATCCGTCCTGGTTAATTAAGATCATCTCGGATTGCGGCGGCGCGGAGACGTCGCTGCCATTAAAGCACTCCGGCGACTTTTCATCGAGTGTAACCGCTCGCATACCTCCGCGAGGTTATCGGCGAGAAAATTAGATGGATGATGATCTCGAAATTCGTCTGGCTCCGAGTGGGGCACCGTTGCGAATTATTTAAAATTATCCCTACGAATTCTTTTCAGTTGAATATTTCATTTGAACAATGATTATTCGTTATTCGTCAGAAATTATGCGCATAATTCTTTATTTACTCTGATTTAACCATTTGCACTCGAGTGGTGACTCTGAGGCACCACTGTAATTTTTCTATCATGACTCAAGATAATTTTTATACAAACAAAGTTTAGGTTGAAAAAATGGTTAAATAGTGAAACTGTTGGTATGAGTGGCAAGAATCAATTTATTGTGCATAACAATGAACTTTTGTTACATGGAATGGAAATACTATGAGACAGAAATTTTACTTCAGATTTACAGTTAAAATGGCTTCGAGTGCAAAGGGGTTAAATTCACGTCTTTTTAACCGAGTCGCTAAAAAGTTTGCGATGATTTATTTATAACGATCATTATTTTGTATTTCACATTTTGAGTGAAGGACCTAGAACACATTTTACAGTTGAACAGTGCTCTTTGTTATAGCATCCAGTGTATTTTGAAAAATTTAAATTTTCTATAGAAATTGCTCCTGGAGAAAGGTACCGACAAGCTATTGTAGTAAAGTTTGCTTTCAAACTTATAAAAGAAAATTTATTATTGATTAAATTGACTTTCACGCGTTTGCAATCAACGTCGCACTCGCGTGACGACCGCCGGTGTTTTATTTATAACGCGCCCCGTAATATTCGAAAAACTAATCTACGGCGATATCTTTTTTTTTTTTGTTCACAGTTCGCGAACGAAATATTGCCGAGGCAAACGCGAATAGCGAACGAGTTAGGTGACCGTCAATTTTAATATCAAAGTGAACAGTGTTTCACAGAGATAAGAAATTCCATGTCCGTCGTACGATCAGACAATGTTTTCAGCGAATGATTTTCATTTATTGAATTTTAATCGTATTTCAATTATCGTTATTGTTTTTTTAAATATGGATTAAACTGACAAATGATATTTATAAATTAAATAACCGAGATCAGGCATTTGAATCGATTAAAATTTTAATAGGAGAAATCACTCGGTCGTGCTTCCGTTGAATCGATTGACACGGTAATGGCTCTATTCGTCATTTTCATTGCGACGCGTGACATTTGAAGCCCAATAGAGGATGTCCGAAATTAAATAACGTCAAATTGACTGAACGTGTAATCGTAAAACGTGGAAATATCGATAAACCGACTGAGATTGAAAATCAAGTTTCGAAATCGTGGCAAAGTGATAGGTTAACCGATGGAGTACGATCGATAGATACAAAGCATCCGTTTCAATTGGAAATTTCATCGGTTAAACGATCGTGACAATAGTTCACCTGACTAATCTCAGAAGCGATGTAATAAATAATATAATTGGAGATTTAGTGTAGCAAAGTATTAGGTTGGAAACTATGAAACGGGCGTTTTTGTTTTGTCTATGTTCAGCTGCGACGCCCGTTTCATAGTTTCCAACCTCATATTAATTTCAATGCAAACGAGTAAGAAATAACTTTTTATAAATTACACACTTCAATTGCTATTAGACAATAAATACTTTAAATAAAACCATTTGATGCGCTTTAAAACATTTGCAATCGACTGCGATATTCCATCAGATCTTAATAAATACATTTTCGCCTATTGTACTTTGCAAGACGACATTCCGCTTCAGAAACGGTCTTGCCGTTATAGACGGTGCGATTAATCATACCTTAGACTGAAGACCTATGTGCATCCCTACGTTATTTAAAAATCTGAGAAATGCAATACTCGACAGAATAGAATCGTATTTTTTCGCGGCATATCTGTATAGGCTTCCGCAATCGTTTTTTTCCCTCATCCTTTTTTCGGAGTTCCCGACGCCTACTTTGGCACAATAGGAGGCGTCCGAAGTTAAATCACTGTCGGCCGTAGAAGAGGGTGTTCCAGTATCGGCGCGACAGACACCGAGACGACGATAAATAATTCAATGAGTCTGTGGCGCGCTAGGAGAATTGGAAAATTGGAGGAGCGAGGAGCGGAAAGAGAGGGAAGGAGACTGTTTCGTCCCGGGTCCGCTAGGGGATTCGTCAGTAAGGCGTTCTAGCGGGCCCTGCCTGAGACAGGGATAAGGGCAAGGACGATTTCAGGTGCATACACCATTTGTATAGTATACAAATCGGGACGGGCTTAGGTAGTAGCAGGAAAGAAATCCATCTGCTGGCGAATGGCGGCGCACAAGTCAAATTAGAATCGCGCTTTACAGCTGTGGCACCAGACGAGGTCTAGCGTTTCGCGGCAATGCAATTTAGTGGGCGTGCGTGTGCTTGTATTTAAAACGATAATCCTTACAGGCAGTCGCGTTACTGCTAACATTATTTATTACGTCGTTTTATCAGGCAACTGGTTCGCCTTGAAATCTAGGCGCTCATCCAACACACGGCCGGGCGGCTCGCGCGCGCGCGCGCGCACGCCAGCCGTGCGAACGCGCTACGCGTTGCGGTGGTGCGAACTGCGAATCTGCAAATCTGCGAATCTGCGAACGACCGAATCGCTAATCGCAGATGAAAGCCCGCCGCGCCGCGCCGGTTCACGCAGTTCCCCGTCTATGTATTGTAGAAACTAGCAACGATCGATCCGTGTTCCGTGCAACACTTCCAGCTACGTTCCAACGATGACGTATCGGTAAGTTCATTAACATTTTACTGGGAGTTTCGCTCGACGCAGCTGTTCCAACAAAGCACTGTTATTTGATTTGATATCCATAATCTAGATTTTCGAATTGTATAATAACAATAATAATTTTATACTGTGCATACATTTTAGATTGTGTTTATATTTTGTGCTGTGCATATATTTTATACTGTGCATATATTTTATATTGTGCATAATGTTTTATATTGTGCATATGTTTTATATTGTGCGTAGCTTTCTAATAATTACCGATACCTCGCATATAAAATAAAAACAAAGCACAGATATCTAATTTTTGACTGGTCTAGATTATGGTATTGTGTAATGATAATTTTATACTGCGCACATATTTTATATTGTGCACACATTTTATATTGTGCACATATTTTATATTGTGCATAGCTTTCTAATTACCGATAACTTAACATATGAAATAACAACAGAGCACAGAAATCCAATTTTTCAGTAGAACATATCGTAAGAAATTTTTTAATTTGCAGGTTCAAGAGAAATAACGTTAACGTATCGTCACGTAATAACAACCAACGTTTAATGTATGTTAAAATATTTGGAGAACTGTTGCGACCCGATATACTAATAGGTTACTATACAAGTTGATTCTATTTTCGCTATTTTATCTTAATAGTTCCTGTTACTTGCCCGTGTGACGTGGCTAGTTTTACTCGGTTATTTGCACTTTAGCAAGTACAGCATGTCTGCAGAAGTATAGTTAATAATTTGCAGGAAATTTATACATGGTCCATAAATTGAATAAACTAGAAGCATTTCACGCCGTAATAATATTAATATAATATATGATCAAAGATGCCAGAATATTAATTACTAGAAAATAATCTATTTCTGCATTGAATTCATAGTTTAAGCGTATCTTACTTCATTATTGGTCTGTGATCGTTTAACGTAGCTTCGTAACTCAAGCAACTAAAACCAAGTAAAATTTAATTGACTTTATAAATAGCTTGAGCCAGTGAAAAGTGAAATCGTATGAGACACGGCAATGCACAAAATCGGCAGTATATGTAATTGCAATAAACATTTATTTATATTACATTCAAAAGTAAATTCTAAAGCAACGCACGATTAAATTATTTTTAAAAGCTCTCAAATTCTCGCGGACACCATTAAAATCGATTTCATTAATTTGTTCCTCGATGGAGGCGCGTTTTATTACCACCGGCTTGTTGTAGCCAATGCCACGCGAGCCAATACGATACACAAAAATGGATCTTTAATCGTTGCCGAGCGAGATATTACTGGGAAAATTGGCAATAAAAGCGAACCGAGACTCTGAAGACCGAATCAATTGTCAGTGCCCGTCTTACGTTGGAAACGATTCTTCGCAAAAGTATTCAACGCGGACGCTGATGAAAATGCCTCGTAAATATGAGCCAGCTAAATTGCTCGTAAACCGCGTGATATAGCCTGATTAAAATATATTAATATCACCTTGAAATACTTGTTAGAAGAATGTCTTATACATCTCCCAGTTAGCATTCCCTATTCGAAATTCTGAGCATAATCCAGCCCATTGTTCATCCTTCTTATTTTATCGTGCGTTAGAGGATTCATTCGATGAACAAAACTATAAAATTGAGTAGAAAATTCTATAAAGTATTTTCATGAATATTATAGAAGTGAGGAAAGCTATTCTAAATAATTATTGAGATGATAATTTACTACAATATAAAATCAAGTTCTTAGCTTGAAAATTCTCCAGAGATAGACATAAACATCTATTTCTTTCCAATTTCAATTTTAATCACTGAAAATATCCTTTAAAATAAACTAAAACTCAGGATCGACTTTTCCATTATTAAACGCTTGAACTTGTTGCTAAAGACTCATAGAAAATTCGCATTATGTCCACGTAATTTCCATAGGTAAACTAAATAAAAGCTTTATGCGATAAGCACACTCTATAAAATTGATGTAGACGGATAATTGATGTATTGCAAATGTGATGGAAATTTTGCGAAAAGTAATTTTGCTTTCCAATTTCGATGCTAACTAATAGGACAAATGTGAGAATTTCTCTCTGTCCGAGAGCTGACAAATCTATCAATCGATCGCAAGGATCGTCTAGGCGTACTGTCTCGGCCGGCAACACAATGCCACGCGTGGACGTGCAGTCGCGAGATTAGCAATCAGAATGGAACGGTTTATTAAAGGCGTGTCAACGCATGTACACGCGCGCACACAGAGAGAGAGAGAGACATGTTCGTATATGTACCTCCTCCTTCTCGAACGACGAGATCACCTCGTAGTAGAATTGCTCGGCCATCGACAGATTGATCTTCAGGGACGCGCGATCCTCGTCGTCCTTCTGCTCCTCATCCTCCGCGCCGTCCTCGATATCGTAATCCTTAATCACGACGCTCCTGCGCGACAGGATCTCGATCCCGTTGTTCTTTACCAGCTCCATTTTTTTTCCCCCTTATCACTTGTTGTCCTCGGCGTGACACATCCGAACGCGCACCTTCACCGGAAGCACACTCGAGCCGTTGCGCGGGGTTGCCTAATTCCACCGCGCACTTATTCGAACGCACAAACGAGCCGCACAAGTTCGAAGCACGTTCCGGTGGCTAGGTACTTACAAAGAAGCACTCGATAACAACTTCGAGCCCCTGGATTATATAACCTATCACAGCTGATTCACTTTTGGTTGACTTTCACTATGGTTGCCTATGTCGACGACACTCGCACATCGTGGTGTATCGTTACACCGTTTATTAAACCTATTCAACGCCTATTCCTCTCACGTGTCTTTCAGCTCGAATCTTCTAGGATTGAGCTTCTCCGTTGTCGATCGTGATCGACGGATCTCGGTATTTGCGTCGCGATCGCGCCAAGAGAAATTCGGTTCTCTCGATCGGTCGTTTGGCGCCAGGATGCAGAATAAAGTCATTGTACCGCGGATTGTGTGTTGTTCTGCTTCTCTTTTTTTTTTTTCGTTTCACTTTCCGTCGCACTCCGAGTTCACGGTATTAGCCGGTGATTCATAGCTGGGCGTTTTCATTCGGACCTCTGCGAACGATGTTTTCAGTTAGATCGAGAGAGAGACTGGAGAGTCGAAGGAACGCCGAAGAAAATGCGAGGAAAGCGGACCGTGCGTGAAGCCGGCACGCTCGCGAGCGAACTGAGCCGAAGTAACGAAAGAGCACGTATAATGCCGCCCGTGTCGGTCTCGCATCGCGGTGACAACCAACACCGACGCTAGATAAGCCCTGCCGGCCGGCCGGCCAGTTTTCTCGACGGAAAACTGAACGCTGGACCGTCGTCAACCGAACACCATATAAGAAAATGTATATTTTATGCAATTTTATACGTATCTACATAATTTATATGTTAACCCCTTGTACTATAATTCCTATCATGTTTAGTCCTTAATATTTTTAATAATGTGACCAGACAATTTTTCTTTCTTTCATTGTCTTTATGTACTTTTGTTTCTAGACTTTGATAAAAGAAGAATTTTTCTTTATTTTGATGTAGGGGAAATTAATAATGTTCATATTTAGTACGTCTCCCACGTCAAGGGATTAATAACCTTTTATTGTATATCTAAATTCTTCAACTGCTTTAAATTGTATTTATTTATTTTTCCCACAAATGCATGAAATTCGGTGCCTATTAATTATATACGTAAATACAGAATATTCAGACTGAATCTTACAATAAGGTATGATTTATATAATTGGCAATAAAGTACCATTTCGAATCAAATATTTTACAAATGCTTTGCAGATAGTGCATATTAGCTTCTGCCATTTATGCACTCTTGTCTCGTATACCTTTGCTCTGGAGATAGTGAAGATCTACGACGTCGCCAGTCAGTAAACGCTATTTACGCGAACAGATTAGATATACGGGGTAAGTCATTCAACTCTTTCGCCTTCATTTATGTTGTAAACTGTTCTATAAAATAGTGTTACGAATAAAATTGTATGCACTCAGAATTAATAATTTTGTACATCACATTTACCTTTCTGTTTTTTTAGATTAAATACTTTGTAGATATAATTCTTATACATCTTCTAGCAAATGAAATTTACTTATGTGTAATTATTTATATTTAAAAGACTCCCTTTAAAGATTGAACTAAAATGAAGCAAATTGTTTCGCAAGTGAAAAATTGTTACGTAGTTTAATTTATTATTATCTAATACATACAGTTGGTAGATTTTATATATCCAGTTTTACTAATGCAACAGAAATTAATAGTCACATTATGTCGTTGCTTGATAGAAATTATACGTGCGTTTATGAAGATAAATAAAGTATGCGTCTTTCTATTATTTATCAAAAAGCAAGCTTTCAAGTAATAATAATTTTTGTCTCATTTTTAAAAGAAATCGACCACTACGCGTCGCAAGACAAGTCCACCAATATTTTCTCTCTTCCTCTTTCCATAAATATTGAATCCGCAGCAACACGACATTTTCCCCCTTATCGGCGAACATACTGATCGCGCTCTGCGAGACAAAAATGCAAGGTATCGCGTTTATCTCCGCGAAAGGAGGCGGTCGGTATGAACTTGTTCGAAATCTGTTGTCGTTGCGGCGAAGTCTCAGGAGCCGCCGATAACAAACATTTCCCTCGCGCAAAGTGGCCGGGATAGGGTGTAATCGCGCGAAAATAATCAAATCTTGGCGGGATCTCGTGGATTCCGAGCGGCGGAGAATTTTACGGAACAGCTAGACCATCGGGACGCGGTATTCTAGGAACGATAACAGGAAACCAAGGTGAAACCCTCCAGACGCAAAGCGGGATTTGAAGCGCGCGGAAACGAGCGGATAATACTGAAATCGTTCCCCGGGCGTACTCGGATGAAGATGAAAATTATGCGGGGAACGGTGGGACGTGAGTAATGAACAAATGAATACCGGGCAAGATACGGCCCGGCGTGTGTTTCTCCGTTGCCGTGTGTCGATTGCGGCAACGTCGGGAGAACTGGTTTTTAACGTGGAAAGAGTAAAAATATACGCAGGCTTGCATCGTAGGAACCGGCAGCGAGGAAGAACGCGGCTGTGTGCAATAAAGTCTCCATTTACATTCGGAAACTGCTTTAGAACCAGAAAATTTCGAAACAGTCCCTAAGAAATTGGAGACTCGTTGTTCTACGACTGTCCGACAGAAAATTATCCCCTGCCCGCTAAAGTCTCGGGAAGAGAACAGGCGCGAGAGAGTGTATCACAGTTTCTAGCGTTCGTTATTGCAGTTTCTTTACCTAGAAATGTTACAGCGGTTGTAGCTGGATTGCAAAAGTTCACACAAAGTGATACCTTTACGATACTTTTAGAAAGTGGCCTCTTTTCCCTGTTCGATGCATTTAAAGAAATACAAATGAACGTAAATTCTACAAAATCACCCTATCTGTAAAATGATTTTCATGCGCTACGAATAAGTTAGTTTGTTCGTTTTATAGTATATAGTATTAGACATATTTGTTAAATATGTGAGGTCTAGAATACAGTAGTTGAAATGAAATACTCAATTAATCCTCATTTCATAGCTTTCGATAGTTTTTCTAACGCTTAAAATATATCAAATTTTAGAATACGTACAATTGTTTTTCAAGCACATAACTATTTAAATATATTAAACTTTTATACTCTTTCACTTTGTTTATTTTTGAATAAAAGTGTTGAATATGACCTATTCAATTAACACATTAAAGGCGGGGGATCTTGACGAAAGTATGCTAGGTAACGCTTCAAACCAAAAAACATACTAAATACAAATGTAAAGTGCGCATGGATTGCGCAATGAGGTTGCAAACCGTACTAATACGACTCCCGCCTTTAAGCTACAGTCGAGATAAATCGTATTACTACGACTCCCTCCTTTAAGCTACAGTCGAGATAAATCGTAGTACTACGACTCCCGCCTTTAATGTGTTAATATAAAGTAAATTTCGTCAAGTAACCAAAAAGTAGGAGGCGATCTTTTCAGTAACTCCAAGCGCGATAACATAACTGTGCACCGCGATGAAAGAAAGTCTTCATTGCGAAACGAGTCGAACGATAGTTAATTCCTCGGTTAACAGGCTAACATTAGAGTCTTACGTCAGCCACCCCGCGTAAACGTTGCTTCGGCTGCCGAGGGTACACGACTACTTATTTCAGCGATAGCTAAGGTGAAAGTCGAGCGAGTCGAAAAAACAATCTGCTTACATGGTGACGAGTACACGGTGGTAAGATCGTTTTTTTTTTTTTTGTTCTGTTCCGGTGTAGCTCGAGGCAAGTCCTGTTATGAAGGGCTTAGAAGACCCTACCAACCCAACAAGGAAGCCTCTCCGGTTGTTACGCGACACCGACCCGGAGGACCCACGCGCGCACCACCGTCTAGAGCAGTCCGCTCCGTTTGCTCGTCTTTTTCTGCCGATCAGCCGCCCACTGATTTCCTTCGTCGATACCGCGGACATTTTCATTCGCAAAACATCTGCTCCGGTTAATTGGCGACGATAAGGCGCGGCGAGCGTGGATCAACCGGCCCAGCCGACCACTGTTTTATCGTTAAAAGTCGCGGCGGATCGCTCGGAAAAATCACACCCCGGTAGAAAGTTGGCGTGCGACTAATGAAAGGAACGATCTTAAATTCTGATTAACGCTTTCGCGGTCAACGGCTACGGTCTTTTTGTCCAGGGCGCGACCGCGTACACCCGCCGCCTTGTCTGGTCTGTAAACACGTGGAGGTCGAACTTTTTAAATCGCCTTCGTAAATTACCATTAAAACGGGTATGCAAACGAGGGAAATTCGTTTTCCTATATACACACTTACGTCGATCTGCTTTATTTATGGATTGAATGGGACACGCGCAATTTTTATCTTTAATTCGTAATCGCGGCTGTTGTGTAATAGTAGTTTCGCTCGAGTAGTCCAAAAGGGGAGGTGATATTTTATTACGGAATTAGTAGATGCAAATGTCATGGCAGGTTGCAATTATATTGTATATGTTTGATTTTCTTCGTATCTTGTTTAGATACAATACTTTTGTAAAATATATTGTTGTATGATACGTATTGTGCTGTGGCAAGTATACTCGTTAAAAACAGTTGATTAAACATTTCGATTTCATTGTTACTAACGTGCAGTAAAATGAAAACTGCGGGACGCGCCGTGCAGGGAAGATCGCGAAAGCGTTTAAATATATTTGACTTTTTCCAAGAGCAACGGGGATCCGATTGGCACCGCGCCAACAGTAACATCAACGTCACCGCGGTGAGGAACGGGCCGGAGACGGCAGTGACCGTGTGTTCCAGGTGTCCCAAGGGTACGTATATTGAAAACGAAGCGCGCGTGGAAGCCGGCAGCGTGACTTTCATTTCCACCGCGGCGGCGAAACGAAATGGAACGGTAAGAATTGGTGGTACACGCGCGTAAAGTGTATCGTCGGCTCGTAAAACAGCGGCGGCGTCGAACGGCCGACCGTTTCTCCCAGGATATCCGCGCGATGCCCGGGATGATATCCATGATATCTAGTCGCCTGGATAATAAAAAAAGACCGCCGCGCCGCCGTAGGAACACCGCGGTGGAGAGACAAGGTGAAACGATAACGCGATGCCGCTTCCGTAACACGGATCGCGATAAAGCGTTCTCGGAGCGAGCGCGAAGGAGAGCGGCGCGAAAAACGCGGGGCGAAACCGCTCGTTCCCGAGACGATCGCCGAAGGAACGTGACCCATAACAGAGTGAATCGCGAGCGGTCTCGATATCGTGATCGTCAAAAATGAGAGGCGGGGATCGGAGACGGCGCGTAATCCACGAAAATGGCCGCCGCAACCGCTTCATGAACGCCCGTAACCTCGGCACAACGTGATTCGATCGGCTGTTATTTCGCGACGGACAAAAATCCACTCCTCTGGGGAGAGCGTGGCTATAACTGCGGTTTGCAGTTTGCTGCGACGAAGGTGAACTTTGACAGAAAATGACCTTCGCGCGACTAAATTAACAACTTCAGCGATAATTCTTGAACTTGGATATTTACAGCGGTTTGAATAATCAGAGACTCGAAGTAACTTTCGTATTATTTCTGGCACTGAAACGAAAAATAGTATATTTCTATCTTACAATTAATAGATAATACAAATACTCTTTTTGATTTTTGTTTAATTATCATAAAAAATGTCAAAGTTACTTGGAGTCTATTTTTATTATGCACATCACTGGACTTATGTTTTGGGTATAAATAAAATCTCTTAAAGCGCAAAATACTGTTCTCATCACAAACTTCTCGTAAAACTAACACGACTTTGTTTTTTGGGTGTCACGAACCTTTTTTCCTTTTCTTCACTTAATTTAATATTTCTTGTACACTGTGCTTCAACTTCGCACTTTCACATGTTCTTTTCGTTTGCGATTGGTCACAGAATCAGTGGACAATCGCGGAGGTTGTCGCCGAATTGGGCGAGAAAATAACAATAAACGACAAGCGAGTGAAATCGGCTTAACGTGGTGCGACTTGGGGGACCAGGAACTGTCATCTTTGAGTAAGCATATCACTCAATTACGACGATTCCGTTAGCCTGTCGAAGACCTTTTTCGAATGGTGTGTCGCGTGACGAATGGCAGACATCTTGCAAACCCGTACCGTGTCTTTCTCTCACGTTGGCAATAAGAACAAGCACGAAGTTACAGTTATTCGTCTTTTCTTAAGTTTACGGTTAACAACTTACGTCGTTAAATTGTAGTTATTTTTGTTTAAATAATCTACAGTTAGTCCACTGTCACATCTCGCAACTCTTTCGCGACACGACGGGCGCCTTCGCGTTGTCTTAAACATTTTTAAATGTATATATTGCGATCACGTGTTCGTATCTGCTTAGCGAGAACTGCACAGTATAAATTAAACTATACATAAGCCATCGAACATCAAAAGTCAATAAACAAATCAAAAAACAATTGTTGTCACTTATTTCCCATTAATTGTCAATATTAATCGTATAAAAATATAAGAGATTACTTTCTAGAAAATTACATTCTGGAAAATGTTTTATTATTTTTACAAAATATCGCGATAATTGGGTCGTTCGTACTAAGCGCCCACACTCATCCCAGCTGGAATTTCGAAAATATTTCACCAGAAAATCTGGAATATCTCTAGCCAGCCGAAGTATTCGGTCAATTTTTCATCCGCCCCTAACCCGCGCGAAAATTTCTGGTAGGCTACGCGCGCGCATCTCCTTTCCGTGCTCCCCCGGCGGCGTTAAATACTGATTTTAATTATTCGGGATTACAGGTTGCAATATACCGAATTCCGTGGTCGCCGCAGCGTCATATATACCATTTACACGCTGGGTGTATTACATTATGCACCATCTGCATACCATTTTGTAGCCGGTATACGGATATTTTGTCGCGCGTTTCCTACCCCTGACGAGGACGCGGCGAGCCGCGGGCAAAAACCGCCCCGGAACGATAATTACTCGAACTTCGGGAGTTTCGTCGATTATTAACAAACACCGAATTTAGCTGGCCATCGTGCTACGGATAATGAAAGTTCCACGGCAATTTGGAATTGTGTTTCGGCTAGGCGAAAATTTAAAGAAAACGTGCCATGAAAAAGGCACTTTTCTATTGAGTTCGGTATAAAAAGAACTAAGTAGGTGTCATCGAATAAGATAATTAGTGCACAAAAAATATAGTTCTCGTAATATACCCGATACTTTTGTGAATGTTTCGTGCTTTACTCGATTGTTTGATTAATTATTAAAGTAAACGATTAAAGTGAATGTTCAATACATTAAAAAAAAGTATATGTAATCAATACTATATATAGCTACACGGAAAAAATATATATTAAGAAAAATGGTAGTTTAGTTATGAAAAACTTTATTTGCGCAAAATCCAGCCTAAGAGGTTAATGTGTCTAAACGGATCGTATTAGTCACGAAATAATTCGATGGAATGGACCGTTTCGAATTTGAACATAAAGACGGTGAATTACGTTCGCGCGTTCGATGACTCAGGATCGAGGCTGGCGTAGGAGCCATTTATGGGCACGAACAAGCTAGAAACACTGCTCTTTAACCGTGTCGAGCTTAATCGAATCAATTCGAAACGAGCCTCGGCAATCCACGGAATTGACGAGTGACCGAGACGCGAATTAGAGTCGTCGGTCAATAGGAGAATACCGCAGAGACAAAAAAAGGCGAAACGATCTGGCGCTGCAACGTCTCGGCACGGACACCTGATAACGCGCAACCACAATGGCCGACGATCCATCCGGACCCGACTGACTTCGCAAAATACACGGGATCTCCAGCGAGAACAGTTCGCGATAATACCGCTTAATTATATTCAACCACTCCGACAACTTTGCCAACTTCTGCAATTGGGTTAGTGCGCGTCGCGTGAATCAAGCTAATAAGATGAATGACGCGCGATTGTCCGGCTGCTTTTAATTAGCTTGAACGATGTATCGTTCCGAGTCCAGATATTACAACGATCTAGAAAATCGCTGAATAAACGGGCTGAGATATAACCCAGAGAATTGGGGCTCCGTAAGAGCCAACTATCGTTCAGCGGCTATGCAGAACGGCTGGCGGATAATGCGCGTTTATTTCACGGATATCAGTAACAATCCGGCCAGTGTTCCTTCGGAGATGCGTCCATAAATTCTTCACTGTCGTGATCGAAGATGTTTTATACTAAAAGATCGTCTTTTTTTTAACCACTTAGCTGCGTCGATGTATTTCGAAGATAAATTTTATTATGCGTTTTATCGATCGCACTGGGTGCAGTGTTTTTCACAATTGTTCTATAATTATCTTAAAGTGTGCGAAATTTATGAATATATTTCATAAAGATTTTGACCTAAATCGTAGGAAAAGTATTATTGTTGGAAGATGTCAAATTTTTATTTCCTTCTGACGTGTATACACGTCGTACGCAGCCAAAAGGTTAATCAACATTTCTCGTTATTAGAACTTTATATTCATTGATCTTTCGTGTATTACATTAGATAATAATGTTTATAATAGCATGTCTACTAGTATACTATACCTGCTCCTTCACATGTAAATTACAGTAACTCTATTCCACAGTTATGGAAGTCCCGCAGATGTTATTTATATATAACACACGACAAAACAGTAACGATGTATTTATTTGAAATAGAAAATCATTTAGCGTCAGTGATATGTATTCAGTAATTTATATATATATATTCATATATTAATTTATATATTATATTTATATATTATATTTAATTACGTTCGCAATCCGCCCTAGAAAAGAACGAAGTCCTAAAAAGGCAATAAGAAAAAAAGGATTGAATACAAACAAGAGTGTAATTCCGCAGAGCGTAAACGCCGCAGATAAAACCTCTCATCCGCGCTTTTGCATCGATACAAAATATTGATATTTGATTCAAAAAATATCGATATTCCAAATACTGAAATTGCATCGCTGTCACTAGCTTCCATCAATCGCGTGACTACCGAGCAAAATAAAAATGTAAAAGACGAAGTAAGACGCGCGTATTATCCTCGATATAGGAAACGGTGGCGTTATAAGGTATTGCAAAGCATTGCCAAGGTTTCTGAAAAGTTGCATAGCGTTGCATGTTGCTGTATAGCGATACGTAGTGTTATATAGCGTTGGAGAGCGTTTTATAGCTTTGTATAGCGTTGCACAGATTTGTATAGCGTTGTACAGCATTGTATAGCGTTGCCTAGCTTTGCATAGCGTTGCACAGCTTTGTCTAGCGTTGCCCAGTTTTGGCTAGCGCTACACAGCTTTGCATAGCATTGCCTAGCGCTACACAGCTTTGCATACCTTTTCCTAGCGTTGTATAGCTTTGCATAGTATTTTCTAGCGTTGCACAGCTTTGTATAGYATTGCCTAGCGTTGCACAGCTTTGCGTACCCTTACCCAGCGTTGCCTAGCTTTGCATAGCGTTGCCTAACTTTGCATAGCGTTGCCTAGCTTTGCATAGCATTGCCTAGCGTTGCACAGCTTTGCGTACCCTTACCCAGCGTTGCCTAGCTTTGCATAGCGTTGCCTAGCTTTGCATAGCGTTGCCTAGCTTTGCATAGCGTTGCCTAGCTTTGCACAGCGTTGCCTAGCGTTGCACAGCTTTGCCTAACATTGTATAGCGTCTTCCTGCGTTTCAGCCTCGGTAGGAAACGCGCGCAGCCGGGTTATGGCCGGAGGAACAGCCACGTAGAAAACCATTTAACTCTCTTCGGCCAATTCCATTTAAATCCCCGACATTTCGCGAGCCGTTATCCCGGATTTGCCGGGATCCCCGCGTACACGTGTTTCCGTTCCGTGCCCGCTCGCCTTTATCTGAACGCGTTCCTCTATGCGGCAACGTGGTAACCGAACGATCGTTGCGGACGTCGCGCGCGATACAACCCCGCGCAGATAGTAGGTGCCGAACGACGCTCATATCTGGAACCTTTTAACGAGTGGTGACGTCTAATCGGGCATCGAGACGAGCACGGAGACTGAGGAACAGTTCCGAGGAATCGTCTTCTATCGGATAAGTACACACGGATTATTTCGACTCGCGTATATTCGCGTTTATTCGCGCATACACGCGAACGCCGTAGCTAGAAACTGCATTCCGATACGGACGGAGAATCGACTGAAAGTATTTTTCGAGATAGGGAGTCTCTTGGTTCGATAAGAACAATTTGACGCTCGACTACGGTTACGCAGAAAATATTACGTTCACAACGAAACGTTTTATACTAAAATGTTCCGCGATTATCTGACATTATTTATACAGGTACTCGTTTCTGATGAGTATACTCGTCGTAACATAAAATTTTGCCATTTATCTAACTACGTGGGAAAATGTCGTAGGATGTTGAAGTAATCCGCGGTGATAAGACTTTCAACAAATCGATTTAAAAATAATAACGGGAAAGAAGTTAGTAGCGTAAGCTAAATACAAGGGTAAAGCAAAATGAGTCATTTTACGATCCGTTGCGGAAAAATATATTATATCAATGCTTCGAAGTACACGCGAGGTTTCAGAAAGACATAACAGTTTCTATGTGACTCTTGTTGCTACGCCATGTTGTAAACTATCCGTCTACATGTAGTAAGAATCATTAGGACATTGTCTACGCGTTATACCGATCAGTATCGATCCCGTGTACTTTAGCGCGTGGGTTTAATTGAAAGCGTTGCTGTGAGAGCGGCCTCCGTTTTTTTGAGCGAAAGCGAAGCATGACATGACGTTTCTTGGTACTTAGCAGACAAGATGGTAGGCTCGAGTTGAGTAGCTATCGCGGCTTCTATTGCTCGTTTTGCGATGAAAGCGAATGGAAGGACGCTTCATAGCATAGTTGTCTTATCCGACTCTGAAGTGGGCTTTTTTGTGCTTGAACAGCTATTTGCGGGGGCGTGACGAAGGGATATAGTAACTCCGTAAGTACTGAAATGTTTGCCTCTGATTGGCGTGGAGATTAGGGAGGGGAACTTTTTACGATGCCAACGAAATCCGAGAAATTCCCGAGTTAAATAATGATAATCTGTCGTCAAATATTACGAATGCTAACATTTAAGGACCAATAAACTGTAGAGTTTCGTGCAAATAATTTTGTACGAAATTAATATTTTCACGAGATGCTTCATGGAAATCGGTATAAAATATCAGACATTAACTAGAAAATTGTTCGTGGTAAAATTAACCAAATGTATTCCATTCTCTAGTTCTTTTTAAAGGTATGACTCCTTCTGGTTTACGAAGTAAATTTGTATCATTGAAGGAAGACTGAACTGAAGAATAAAAAGACATAAAAAGATCATAAAAAGACAAGTTTTTAAAGAAGAAATATAAAAGGTACAGTGAATCGTCTCCAATTCTCCAAACAGAAGTGGACAATTTAACACTAGGTTTACGGGACCCGTCAATTTGACGGATTTCAAACTTTGAAATGAAACACGCAAAAAACCATAGCATTAATCTTAACTACTTTGCGCCGTAAATTTATAATTTCATTAAGAGAGTTTATACACACAATTATTATTTTCTTAAGCTTCCTAAATTTCTTACTTCCGAAGACTATTGGACGATTATTCGAGCTTTGCAACTCGTTTTCGTAGTTGTTGACAATCAGCGGATTTGTCCATCTCTATTTGCAAGCTGAACCTACCTAGTACCTATAAAACACGTCTCAACTTTCTAACCCTATTAAAAAGATCGAACCCGGAGAACACAATCCGAAAAGTTCGTGCGTTTTCGTGCGTACTCGACACGCGTCGAACTTTATCACCGAAATTTTCAGAAACGCAAAGACTCAAAATCCCGGCACGATACGCGGAACGCGAGGCCCGTAAAAATTTTATCACGAAGCCGGCCGGGTTCAGAGAATTCCCAGGGATCGTGAACAAACAGCGCACCGTTCCCATCGTCGCGCCTAAGCTCGTCGCCCCTTTCATCATCCGCCTCGGGTGGAAGTCCCTAATGAAAAGCGGCCTCTTTTTGGTTGTATTACGCGTTTTCTAGCCGGGTTAGGCAAACACATGCTTTCCGCGCGGAACTAGACGAAAGAGGACCCGGGTATCAGAGAAAAAGAGAGAGAGAGAGAGAGAGAGTTCCCGAGGCACCCGCGGCATGAAAACCGCTGCTCCCGTCCCTTCTCTGTGCGCCAGGGTTTGTTAATCAGATACGATGATATGACAACGGCGCATCAGCTGCCGTGAATGGACTGTAACGTAATTAAGATTCCAGAGGCGGTTGGCAGCGCGTGTCTTCGTCAATCCTGTCCGTCCGGGAGGGAAACGACGATAAACAGACGAGAACCACGAGAAAGAGAGAGAAGTGTGTGTAAAAGAGAGAGAGAGAGAGAGAGAGAGAGAGAGAGAGAGAGAGAGAGAGAGAGAGAGAGAGAACCAGAACGGGGAGGGGGAGCGGGATCGGACCAGGCCGAGCTGGGCTAGGCCGAGCGCACAGCCCAGGCCTTTGTCTTTTCAGAATGATATGCATGCAAACGCCGTTACGAGAGATTACATAGCCGGCGATTAACCGCAAGAATTGGGCCGTGTTTAATGTATTCATTGTACGGAATCGTGGCGCCGCTGATCGTCAAACAATAGGACGATTGAAAGGACTCGAGTGTCTCGGGGCCCAGTGGCCACAGATTCGCGGATCGTTTACCTCTGATCTTGCATTCCCTGTGAATTCGTTCGAGCTATCGAGTAACGTGGTGTAACAGGGTTTTATTCAATCATCCTGTTGAGCTTTGATTGGACCACTGAGGAGAATAGAAATAGCACATTGGACACATCCGTGGTCTTTGACGTTACGAATTCAGACACAGTATATTCCGTGCTAAGTATTCGGTGGTTCCGAACCACCATTAAAAATTGCTGCATCGCGTTTTAAAATAATGTTTGCATTATCAAATTACTTTGTATTAAATACCAAATTGTTATATAATAAAGTGATAGTCATGCGCAGCTTTACCGAATCTGATAAAGCATGCAATACTATTCTTTAACACTAAATCTACCAAGTCGGTAAAAATGACCGATTCCACACTTTTTCTTTATAAAATTGTTTAGATTATAAAGTCTTTTACAAACGAAATTATTAAATGGAGATCACGGTTGAAGCATAAATTATAATACAAATGGCGGAATGTCTAAATAAATCCAGTCTCGCCATTTTTCTAAAGCAAAACGCGTAGCCACTGTTCGAGTTCGGTAGGTTTAGTGTTAATTTATTCTCTGGACGTCGCTTTTGATTCGTATAATACAGTTTCTACAGACAACATCTGATTTAGCTTCGCATTAAGAATTACATTGGCAATCGATAGAAACCTAATTGCCTCGGAAAACTCGCGGCCCGATAACAGAACCAAGCAATCATCGAAACTGTTCGCGCAATTAAACCAGCTCCGGGTGGTTCGACGGGGAATCTTCGCGTTTGCTTTATGGGAATCATTCCGCTCGCATAAACGCGTAGCGGGCAGCGGAGAGAGAGAGAGAGTGAGAGAGAGAGAGTGAGAGGGAGAGAGTGAGAGAGAGAGAGAGAGAGTGAGAGAGAGAGAGGAGGAGGAGGAGGAGAGAGGACCAGAAATAACCCAGGCTTGCGACCAGGAAAAAGAAACGAAAAAATGTTGAAAAACGAAGAAATCTCGCCGACTTCTCTCCCTTCTTCGGAGACCGCTTCTACTTCGTTCGTGTTCCTCTATTTTCTCACTCCTCCCAACTGACGAGTTTCTCGTCTGAGCACGCAGGTTCCTCCGGTCCCTCTTTCCTTCTTTCAAGTGTCCGGGAGAGGATGTATTCATTACGGCACGGGTCAAAATAATTCGCTCGATGTGCGCTGACAAAGACACGGGGTTACATCGATATCTTTTTCAACTATAATAGAGACTTTCATCTTTTAAGCTTTAGTTTTCTATTATCCTGATACCAAAATATTCTATTAATTATTCATATCATATATAATATATGCTTGTTTTTATGAAGCGACAAAGGATAGTTGCTTCTGCTGCTCTGTGAACCTAGTAGAGTTAGCTAGTAGAGCGAGGACCTAGTACAACGAGGATTTATATCATTTTTATCGACAATTATAAATGTTTCGTCCAAATTCTAATTTTTGACCTTGATTTCAAAGAAGTAGATCTAATAATTGATAAAAGAAAACTAATATGTGCAGATTTTAATGGATCCAATTATAACTGTCATGAAATTATTAAAATTGTCCACCGTTTGAAAAACAGTAGGAAGTAAAACATTTGATGATTATAAAGAGGCAATTGATACTCTGGTACATTCAGAGCTATAATAAGATTTCTATAAATTATAAATACTGTATAAAAACGTTTGTGTAAATTTAGATGCTTCTAGAATGACTCACGAGTGAGAATAAAAGTAGTTTGTTCATTCCTCTAAGAGTTTTACGAGTTGAAAATTAAATAAGAACTTCCTACATAGCTTACTTCCTTTGTGTGCAAAGTTCCCTCTTTAAGCAAGATTCTAAGTAAACGTACAAACGTATAAAGAGATCTCGGTAGGATCTCTTCATCATTTTTACTGAATTTTTATCCTGATCCAGTTAAGATCTCTACGTTTTTATACGACTGTGTTTACAAAGTCTCAAAGACCTTAAAATGTCGATGAAAAGAGGAAAGATCATAGTTTATCAAAGTATAATATAATACAGGGTGGTCCAATGGTTTCAAGTCATAACTTCGTTATTATTGCATTTATGAAAAAATGCCAAAGGAGAAAGGATAAATGGTTCGAAGAGCACTACAGCTGTAGGCCTTTAAATTTTCTTTTATTTACAACAAATACGCATTTCAATTGTTAATTGCACACTTGAAACCATTGCGTGGACCACCCGGTACATTCGACTACAAATAATTCATTCGAATAACTATTAACAATATATTGGATAAATATTTGTTCGAAATTTTTCCAATAATAATTATTAATTACAAGATTACATTATTATCTAATACATCTAATATAGAATAGTGGTCTCGTATTTTCTCGTTTTAAATGCGGACTTCATTTATCCCGAATTCAATATGGTTCTCCTTAACGCGTGTAACAGAAGAATAATAGCGGGAACGAGGCGAAGAAATTCGAGAACACTTTGAGAGAAGCGGAATTCGGCGAATGCCGATTTTCCCGTGGCCAGTGGCGGCCGCAACAAGGAAAAATCTTGGAGCGGAAGGAACCGTGAGCGTTGTCCAAGTGATTTCAGCTTCGTGGCAAGTGGAACGCGACGGAGTAACGCGCGGTACAAAAGACCGTTATGCTGGCGGAACATTGCGAAATGACACATGAGAAGAAATAGGTCAAACGATTCAACTGTCAGTGTGCTCGCGGTGGTGGTGCGGGATGAGACGATGACGGGGTTGTGTAGCATTCAATACATCTCCCACTGTGATTTCTACTGGCCGACCGAGCCGAACCTAAGCGCGATCGAACGAAAACGAATGTATGTACTCTCGGGCAACCCTCGAGAATTTATCCCGTTATCCTCTTACAAAGGGAAAGTAATTCTCTAGCTTTACTTGCCAGATTAGCTGTAAAAACACCTGCGAATGCCGAGGCTATTTCCATGAACCTTCTCTCGTGTCACTAATTAGTAAACTTTTCGAGCTAACTTTTACGAAAGTTTCTTTAACGCAATTTTTATCAAAGACGTGAAAAGACATCGGATAAACTTTTAATCTAAAAGTTTTCCTCGCGAATGATTAATTTAGAATTGTCTCTATGATAAATAATAATTTTGGACGACACTTACAAATTTTTGTAATATTCTCCGAGTACAAAATAAGAATAAGTCTGAGTACAAATTATCGGAAGCAAACTAGTCGCGTTCAGCTTGCCGCAAAGCTCAAAGATCGTTTTTAGATTTTTCATCCTCAGATCCGGCATCGAGGTCACAGTTTTGATTAACATCAAAAAAACGATGTTAAAACAGAAGTTCAAAGAATTTTCTTTTTGCAGAAGGTTGTCGTAGCGTATGGTAGGTGTAATCAATATTGAAGCATCTTCGAGGGATAAGTGATTAATATTGGAAAGGGTTGCAGCGTATCAATTTCAAATCGGCGAGGTATACGGGTGCACGCAGGTTGCAAGCTGTCAGGCGGGCTTTTAACGATGAATAAAGCTTTTCGACAGCTTTCTCTTAAAACTCGTAAAACGACACCGCCCTCACCTTGGGATCCGTCCCGTTGCAACGCGAACTGATAGATGCTGGTGTGGTTTATTCGCGTCGATGTCTGAGAATAATTCGCATGAAAATTTTAATGGAAACACATCCGCGTGAATTATCGTTGCTGGCTCTCTGTTTGCCGATCGTTTCGGGAAAACGTCTGAACAATCTCATAGAATATTTATAACGCGAATACGAACTGAATCCAAGGAACCATTAAAACAGTCTATAAATAATATGTGTTTGGAAGTTTCCTTGGGCAAACGAAACAAACGTCGAGTGGAAAACGATCTTTATTGCAAGAAGCTTCCCCATCAAAGGTTTCGTGTAGAAAAGTTTTAATTTCTGCCTCGAATTTTTACTTCATCGATTTTTATTCTATCGATCGCAAATCATATTTAAAAAAATTTCAGTAATACACTAAATTATGTACACCAAACATATAAATGTTCAAGTGGCCGCAAACGGTGAAAAATGTGTATTTTATTATTTCTGTACTGTAATAATTCAATAATTATATTATTACTCTATTGCGAGTTAGATATAAAAACTGAAGGTATTAAATAATCTATTAAAACATGACCGTTTTTCGTATGATTCAAGATTCTAAGAATATTTGCGTTGAAATTTATATAAATTCTTAACGTGAACACTTTATGTTTAACGCAGTAATTTTTGTCATAAATACATACAGATCTAGATGCAGTCTCATCTGGTAATTTACTGAACAGTATAAATACACCTGTGATAATTTGGTATAACACTCACAAGCGTCTAAGTAGTTGTCATTTCGGTGTAAGTTTTTGTCAATAAGTTACACAGACGTTCAATATATCCTCTAGATCCCTAAGTCAATAGATAATATTAGGGAACAGTTTACCACAAGCTCCGCGTTCGGATAAATCAGCTGATTACAACGTTCGCGATTAAGTCCGCCGATAATATTCTCGGCATTGGCTCCCTCCGATTATGAACGCCGCGGAACAACCCCCGAGGACGTTCACCTCCTAACAAGACCATTCGTTACCTTAGAGAGCAAAACTTCGTTAACCCGTACTAATTGGGAACCAGGGATTGTGGGAATCGAAGGGAAGTCAGGGCTGAAACGTAGCCCGGGATTAACAAGGTTTTCTTTGACATGGATATTCATTTTTGTAATTCTCGACCTCGTTCGTGGAAGCGAAGTCTGGGGGGGTCGAGCGAGCGAGGGCGAGAATGATCCGTTTCCGTGAGTATCATACTCTCGTTAAGATGACGACGATGGAAGCAGGACGAGGTGAGAAGGAAAGAAAAAAAAAAAGAAAAATTGAAGAAGCAGCCGACCGATGCGCGGGGACCGAGAAGCCGCGCGGCACGAAACGTAAGAGGATGACGCACTTGGGCTCCGGGTTTATTGTTAAAACTAGATTCCGCCGGGTTTACGGGGGCCGAAAAAAAAAAAAAAAAACGAAACGGTTGCCTCGTCAGAGCGGTTGGGAAAGTTTCTGAATTATGAACGCGGCACGGTTTACCGTCGCGTCGTTGCGAGTGCGCACGAATTACGGAGTACAATTAAACCGGCGACTCCGGTAGAGAGACCGGGTCATAAAATTTTGATACGAATGGCTCGTAACATTCTAACTTGTTTGTAATGCATTGCGGCGCATCGCGCCACGCAATATTACCCGTGTATTAATGATTAGTACGGCGCGGTCCGGCGGAGTCGGACAAAGTTATTGGACAATGAGAAGTTGATGAATTAATAAGTAATCCGCTCGCGGTGCTTCTGCAAACATTGCATAGACAATAACTGCTCTAACTTCATTGATGCGGATGCTCTAGATATTTAGCCTCTGGCCTAGAGTAACAGCCGGGGTAACTAGTACTATGATATTCCATCGCGTTCACTCGACGCACGAAATGATCTTATAACTTTTTCGTAATGCGCCTGTTCCAGCCGGTTAATCACTGGACATTTCCGTCTGTCTCGCCAACAATTTCAAACGTTGCATAAAAATAAGATACTTTACTTAATCAAATTAAAATTGAAACACGATATCAATTAAGACAATGAGTGAGAGAATAAAATGGACCTAGCTTAGGTAAGCGAAAAAGACGAATGAAATGCTTATTTATTAATTTTATGTGACGTATTTAAAATTTATAATATAACGAATAATATCATTATTATTACCGAAATTATACAAACTCTGAAATTCATCTTCACGAATGCTTCTCGGAATTTCGTTCATGAAATTTTTTGAAGCAGCGTTTACTGATGCACTTAACAGTTTTTCCACGCCGTTCTATTTTTACGTTCGATATAACTTTCATTCCCACTTCTAATCGATTGTTTTTTGGCTTTATTGAGACTGCTGATAGAACTTGTATCACTTTCACTTCGTGTATCCATTACAGTTTATGCGCTATGTTTAATTATTCCGTAGGCAACACGAGCCAGGAGTGCAATATGATGCGTGTGACGCAAGACTGTTTAGCAAACATCGACGATCAAATTGTGCACGCACGTTTTAGAACTCCATACATTATATATTTCCGCGTGAAAGATCAAAGAATACGATTATGCATTGAATTTCACAGTTTTTTCATTTTAATTTGAACAAATAATTTTGTCACATATATGTAGGCAGCCAAAGTATTAAGGAGTAACGAGGTATTGAGGAAAGTGTGATAGGTAGTATGCAATAGATCACACTCTCTTTTACTTTCCCACGTACATTCGCCTACTCGAACCAACCGGAAGTTCCTATTAAGCAGTCTATACGAGGTCTGATAAAAGAATCCATCTTTGTTTCCGATGACTGTACACGTACCCACGACATATGTATATGCTCGACGATTTCATAATTGCCAAAATGACGGAACAAAAAATTTACAATAATTCTGCGTCTAAAATTAAATCGAGTACAGTAACGTGTACGATATGTTGGAGAAGAAAAAATATCATGAAAAAATTGAGCGTTTATAAAGAGGAAATGAAGACAAAATCGCTGAACGAGTCGAGAGCAATGCCAACAAGTGCGTTTCACAAGTGTCGTGAAAATTGGAAACCATAATTGCCAAAATGACGGAACAAAAAATTTACAATAATTCTGCGTCTAAAATTAAATCGAGTACAGTAACGTGTACGATATGTTGGAGAAGAAAAAATATCATGAAAAAATTGAGCGTTTATAAAGAGGAAATGAAGACAAAATCGCTGAACGAGTCGAGAGCAATGCCAACAAGTGCGTTTCACAAGTGTCGTGAAAATTGGAAACAACGCTGGCACAAGTGCGTTACAGTCGATGGTGACTACATTGAAAAGAATTACATCAATGGAAGAGGAATAAATAAATATTTCTTGAAGTGAATACAAATTCCACAGAATTTTTGGTCACGCAATAAATGCTGTACCCTTCTGTAATGGAATTTTAAAAGTGTTACTTAATTTACCAGGCTAAGATAAAATATCTAAAGAAAACGTTCGAGGCTATCTAAATTAATAATAAATAATAACGAAATGAACAACTGATTTTCGCCTAAATAAACAAGAAGTATTATCGTTGTATCACTATTGACCCAACTTTATTAAATCTTAATGAATGAAAAATTCTTTACCTGATCGTTAACACAATTCGTCTCTATAATCTGTATAGTCTGCTAAATCTGTCATTCTAAATTCTTATAATCTGTCTCTCTAAAATTGAACAGTTCCGGAACATCGATCGGATGCTGCGACCGAATCCAGTTTTCAGCTGTTATAATGGAATGAATGGGAATCGTCGAGAAACTTGGCTGCCGGCTAAAACTGAGAAAGGTCCGAAGAAAAATTTAGCACTTCCGTCGCGACGACATCCTACACCGATGTCAGCAGCCAACGTTTTCGAAGTGTCGGCCATTAAGAAGGAATTCAAGTACTATGGGCAAACTTGGGGGAAAAAAGGATGATCGCGCGGACGTTTACGACCTGTAAAGAGATCCATTTCGTCGAGTGCATTCGAACGTCGACAAATACCTTGAAGCAGACGAAGGAAACTCAAGGAGGAGCAAACTGTTAAGCACTCGAAGCTTTGGAAGGCTGGAAGAAACCTTGAGAACTTCTTTTCCTCCCCCCCCTTTTTTTTCTCGAGCCATGATGCTTCGAGGAGCTGACTTTGACTAGGCAACGTGTCTAACTAAATTACTGTCATCTCGTATCAGGGTAACTACGGTAAGCGCTCGATGGCACCACTCATAACGTTCTTTTAAAGTGTTTCGTGTGCCGTAGATCCAGGAGTTCGGAGATCCATATTTTCATCTGGAAGACGAAACTCTCCGTCGACAAATTTACCTTTGGAAACTTGGCGGTAACGTGGCCGCGCGCATGGTTGAAAGTAAAAGTTCAACGTTTGTTCCTGTAAACATTTAAATATGGAAGGAACATGCAGGATAACTGCTGGTAAACACGCGGCAGATGTTGCTACGCCAATGAAGCTTCCAAATGTTTCCATCTGTACACTGTGTCCCAATTATCCTCGCCGTTAGAGTCATATGTGACTTGCGACTAAGGGGTGAGCATTGGGGTTATCCCGTACAATGCCTGTTAGATTTACCGTCTGAGTTTCTATTGCTCGTAACGCAATCACATTTGAAAAATTGGTAACTGCCTGTGAGCAAATGTAACTAAAATATCGCCGATTTCAAAAGACATTTGTAATATGTAACGTTTTGACAAGTCTTGTATAATATCTCAATGTTCCATCATCAACGATTTCTATTTTATGATAAGACTGTGGATTTTAATAATTTATTTAATAAATTACTAGAAAAACTCTCGAAACGTAGATATATTAGAAAAATGTAAGAGCATTGCTATCTTTTAATTCCAGCTATAATTGAGTTGAAAAATAATTTCCATAATTATCTTTCTATTGCACAAAGATCTGCAGTGTATTTAATCATATTTAGTCTACCAAAAAGAAAAACGTACACTTTGTAAGAAAAGTGAAAAAGAAGAAATTCAACCTATCAGTAGTACGCGAGGATTTCAATTTTCTGTGCCGTCAAACGCGCCACAATCTGCGATAATATTTGAAACGAATTCCTTTCGGTGGCCTCGATTCAAAGCGCCCAGTTTCAGGTGTCATGTATTCAGGATATTTACATAGCCGTAAATCGCGATTAGTAATTCGTGATTCGCGACCGATTTATGATCGCCGGATTTGATTAATAAAAACCGGTGGAACAGAAAACGGTGCTGCTTTTGATCGCCGGCACGGTATGCAGATCACGTCGCGTCGGGACCCGAGGACCGGTGGAAGGGGCCGCGCGGCCGAAGGAAGTATCGAAACCGGTCGTTTTCGCTGGGTAATTTCGTTCGCGTATCTCGCGCGCGTCTACGCGCCGTGCTGCAACGTTCTTTGATCGTCCGTCTAATTAGCGTCGTCGCAGCGCGCCGGCCAGCCGCGGCACCGGCAATATTGCACTGCCATGACGAGTTTTTGGGTTTATTTAATTCGTCGCCGGAGAAGGTTATATTACCATCCCTTTTGTACGAGCCACTGTGGAAATTCGGCTGAATTTTGTCGTCGTTAGCGTGGTTGGATGAACGCCGGCCTTTATTTGCACCTTGCGCCGCCGTCGTCTGAACCGGTTCACCGTTTTTCGTAACTGTCGGCGGGGTGTACAAAAGTTCGGTACGAGCAATTTCTTACTATTTCACCGTTGTTTAAATGCTTCGCTGATGTACTCCCATGGAAACGAACAACTGATGTACAACCACGAAACAATCAACGAAATAACCTTGAGAGCCGTGTATCAATTTTCTGATGATTTTTATGATTTTAAGGAAATTCTCGTTTGTTAACCCATTTTTATTTTGATTTTACGTTACGTTTAGACCATCGGTAGCGGATCTGAAAAAAATTCTCCAAGTGAAAAGAGTTAACGTATCAATGCGAAATACTAAATGCTTCGAATCTGTTTACATTGAGAATTAAAAATAATAAATAATATTATTTCACAGAGTCTTTGCGATAGACGAATGATATTCTGAAACACAGGCTTAGTGTCCATAGTTCCCAGGTGCGCGAAGCCCCTTAAGTAACGTTTATTCAATGTTGCGCGAGTTAATGATATTCACGGTCCGCGTGATTCTAAACGGCGCTGTTTATAATCATGAATTAATTTATAAACTCGAACTGCAGTTCAGATAACGAACGGACCTATTTACCCAAATGAGCGCGATGCATTCAGAAGAGCTAAGCTTAACGACACGGCGCATCGTCACCGGGCGCACGCGACTCACCGCGGTTCGACTTGTTTGCCACTACAATTAACATTACATCCCTGCTGCGGCACACGCATTTTATCCGGTCCCGTGCTTCATCCGCGGATTTACGGCGAGGTATGCCCGACCCGCGTTTGCATCTGCGTCTTGTTTTAATGGCGCATTCATCGCGCTATAAAATCATCGATTTATGTGGCGAGCAGAGGCACGGCCTGATCTCCCGCGTCGCGAATGAACACGGGTTAAGAAACGAGAGAATGGGAAAACGCCATACGCCTCGAGGTACTGGTTATAATATTAACAGAATAACTATTCGTACACACGCACGGAAACCTGTACTCGCTTTATACGCGCCATTCGACTCTTTGTTACACGATAATCATTTTTTTCAATAATCCATGTCGCGTCGTATTCAATGTTTTATTTTGTCGATATTTTGCGGCCGGGAGCATTATGTTGTCGATCGATGGTATTTTCTGAGATACAATACTCATATTGTATCGTATTAGTTATAAATGTGTATTTATAACTTTTGTCATTCAGAGATGAAATTGGATATAAATTATTATATAATATTGTTGCGTGCGCTTCCACGTAATTGCCATGGCATAATAAAATTTAAGTTGAATTATAGATAGAATTGCTATTGATTATGATGAGTAGGTATCATTTTTATGTCGACATCAAAGTGATGTTGATAGTCGTTGATAATCATCGATATAATCGACCAGTACTCGTAACAATATTTAGTATTATATTCGTGAAACATTTTATTAATAAATTTCTTTAGATCGACTGACTTTTTGGCAGTCGAAGAGTCTAACGATGTAATGTATACAACATGGACGGATAATCTGTATGTATAGTCCAAAGTGTTACATTTTGTAGTACTAGTAACAATATTGGAAAACTGTACGTCGGATAGACTACTCTCAAGTTTCGTATCACTCTAGATTAAGGTTCTTAAATCTTGCCTAAGACCTGTCACCCACAATATCCTCCAAGAAGATCTGCCTAAAACGATGATCACAAGACTCCTACTAAGCATACAAGCACCACAAAGATTACTCACTTCTCCCACGTTCTCAATATAGCCATGTTTCCAAGGTTCCTATGAATATATCTTTCAACCGAAAGACAGAAAACGAAGCCAATCTATCGAGCCGAGTTCCCAAATTCGTGACAGCTTTCTGTAAATATACGTGTGTTCATCGTATCGTGCTCTTTCGTCGTTCGACTCGTTGCCACGGTGCATTTCGAACAGCCCTCCAGCGGCAAATTTAAAAAAAGAAAACAAGCGAACAATGGCGGTTCTGGATGAGCATCGGTGTTCGAATAAAAGTGAAAAAAGAAAACGCAGGAAGAGAACGGTTTACATAGTTCACCGTGAAATTTCTTGTCGGCCGTTCTTCGCATCCTTCGAGGATCCCATTGAAATCCGCGTGAAAAAAAAGGAATCGAGAACACGCAATCACTACTCGCGGTGCTGCGAGACACTAATCACACACAACTCTATGAGAACTATTTGGTTTCACGCGTGACCTCCCTCACGCATCGTTGTGGAACAGAGACCGAGAGACAGAGACGGAGAGGGAGGGACAAGGGGCAGAAACAGGGACAGAGACAGAAGGGGCGGAGGCGCAGGCGCAGGCGCGATCGCGTCGCGACTAAAATCGCGGCGTTTCTCCCCCTCCGGCCGTCGCGCGTCGAAGCGCCACTGCTGTCACATTTTTTGATCTCCTCGGCACTCTCACGTGTGCGCTATTCCCATTTCGCCACAGGGCCTTGTCCCATGCCACCCGTGAGATGTCGCGTTCGGGAGAAACCGGAGAGATACGCGCGCACACACATGCACAGACACACACGCACCTGAGGGCCCGATTATTTTCTCAGATACGAGGAACCGATCAAAAGCGACCGCCAACGGCGAAAACGAAAGGAAACTGACACACGGACAGACTCCACCGTTCGCGCCGGACGAAGCGGAAGCCGGCTTATGGAGCTGGCTAGAGTCCCCTCGTGTCGAGTCGCCGGCCATTCGACCGATCTCGGCTTCTCTCGGCAACTCTCGGGTCCTTTTGCTTCCTCTCGGCTCACAATTAGACCGGGGTTAGGTATTGTTGGTAACGAAGGGATCGGCATTATCCGATGCTGGTTTGTCGATGCTTTTTGTACGAATCTCTGGTGATTCGTGTTAATTCGGAAAACATAGTATTTAAAATTTTGCAATACTAACTGAAACTAAAAATTTGCAACTTATTTCTCAGTATGCATATAAGTTGTCCAGATTAACAAATCGCATTATGATTTTTGTAATAGGTCCAGATAAAAAAGCTGGAAAATCTGAGTTATTAATTTTTCCTTGTTATTCCTAGTAATAGTAAAATTAAAAAATTATTTAATATTATATAAAATAAATTCGAGTAATTTAGTTGACTTTTTAAAAAGTAGTACCGTTTGTCGAATGATCTTAAGTATATGATGGCCACTCTATACATGAAAAATATTGTATTCGATATATAAAGTGCTACAGATGGGCCCACGAAGACTATGCTGCTGAAGAAACAAATTTCTTATGCCCAACGTGTGGAAAAATTCAAAAAATGTAAATTTACCCGGAAAAGCCTAACTTAGTTCCATATTAGAAACTGACTTTTTAAATCTGTGAATTTACATACTTTTATTACGAACAAAGAATATTTCTATTTCTGTATTTTTCAGTAGATTACAAACACATACATGTTTCAATTTTCACTTTCAATGATGTTTAAATCGTAAACGATTATTTAAAAAAATGGGCCTTATATTAGGTACTATTACCCGAAATATCTCGGAGGACGAGATTAAATCACTCGGCATAGTCCGCAAGGAGAAAGCGAACGAAGCACGTGTGCACTCGCGACTAATCGATAATTAATTAAGGGTCGACCGAATGTAAGCTATACACCAAAGTAATAAGAGTTTAATTAACTATTAATTGGTCGACCGTCGTGTCGGTGAACCAATTAGCGATGTTTTATTGGGGCGTAGGGAGCAAGTGCATCGTCGGGCACGAATACAAATTTCCCTCGTTGCTTATTGGCTAGCACGCCGGGAGGGACTTTTTAAAGGTAGCAAGCTGTTCCTTCGTCGAACGGGGAATAAGCGTTACGTTATTAATCTGCGCCCCTATACCGAGAAATTGCAGTACGCGGATATATAACGAGCCGTGGCTCGACACGACGCGACGCGATGAGTAATGGTTCATTCGTCAATTATAAATACGATTCCAGCTCGCCGGCTAGCAAAGTTTAGTATTAACAAGAGTGACCATTTATCTTCGACAGTTTATTTTGTACACGGCTACGTGATGCATCGCGGCACCGGCGTTATCCATTGTTGAAATTAATCCGTCGTTTGTTATTGCGACTGCTTATCGTTGACCGTGCCAGATCCTATGCGCGATTACGGTTCCGGTAAATTCTATTACGTGGATGCGATCCCTCGCGCCTCGAGCGCGTGGCCTTTCACCATTTCGCGTTTCCCGCCTCGCTCGCCGCGGCTTCTATTATTAACTCCTCGCGGGACCGTGCGCGTGTTTTTCCTCTTACGTGTCCTCCACAATTTGAATAACCCCGCGTGGAAAGGACCGTCTGAAGGACGACGCACCTTTTAGTTACCACCGGCTCTCGTACAGACCATTCCACGTCAAAAGGATCCACGCTGGGCTAATGACATTTTTTTATAGTAATTATACTTGTATGTACTGTCCGTTGCTTAAAAGATGAATTGTACTATTAGTCTATGTTCATCAGAAGAAAATATCTAGTTGACGCTTCTTTTCCATCTTCTTTTATAATTCGTGATTATAAGAACAGTATGTAATTAACAAAATGTGATTCCAACGTTTCGTAATCGCTAATTACGTTAATGATTCACTAACATTTAAACAACATATCGTTCGCGCGGTGAAAATATTGGACGGCGGTTCGATCGGTGAAAATTGAATGCGGTCCACGATCTTGCTCCAATTAGTCGTATCTGCGGTCGCGAACAAGCGTTCCGGCCTAGAACAAATCGTCGGATACCGATGGGCGTCGATTACACGAGGAACAGCCGCGTCTACATTTTCAAACACGATAGAGAGACCGAAACGTGAGATGGATCCAGTTCGCAGAATTATGGAGCGTGCGTTGCGGCATCGTTCGTAGTTATTGTGATCTGTTCGTTCCGGGATTGTACACGAGTGCGGCGACGGAGGGAGGCATGGCGGATACGTGTGTTCGGTCCGTTCGCACAGGCGAAGGACTGTTGCTGATCTATTTATTCAGCCAGGCTGGAGGTAAAATCGCGATACGAGATAAGCGACGTTGTCACTGATAAAAGTCGTTTCAACCCTGTTTCGCAGGCTTGCGCTGGAAATCTTCGGACGGTCTCTGTGATTTTTCTAATCGGTTCGAACGAATTCAGCTCTTGTTCACTGTCTACGATCGATTTGCAACGCAACAAATTATTGATTTCAATCAATAGTGTCTTCAACGTGTTGCGTACGCTCTACGGAGGGTGTCAAGAATTAAACATGAATGTAATGTGTCGATAATATAGAATTCCATGTCTATAGTGGTAACTTTAACATTTTTATCGATATTTAAATATAAATAAAGAAACTATATTTGTATATTTCTACTTTCTATTATTTGTAATATAGAAATATACAAATATGTCATTTTGTTAAATTTTAAATATCACTAAAATAGTCACATCGTGATGTTTGTTAATGTAAGCAATACTAAATAGTTCCCAAATTAACCTCATAAATTTTGCTTTCCTCATAGATTTTTTGTAAGTTTTTATAATGTATAAAAATCTGCTATACTTGCGACAGCTCGCATAGATTACAGGGTAATTAAGTAAGGAAGTTTGCGAGGGAATTTCCAGCAGATTTGTTCCAACCATTTAGAATTACGAAAGAGCAGGATTAATTATAAAATATTGAAATTTTGGCATACAGTTTCTTTGGGAGTTCCTGGTTGACGCATAGGAGACTGCAAGAACCATTATCTAAGGCAACGATGTCGCAACTTTGACACGTTCCGTTAATAATTGATCACATGAACATAATGTAAATTTAACAGCGCCGCACAGCTCTGTATAGGGCACAATGCCGACATATAACTCATGTTTAATGCAAGAGTCAGACGCGTCAGCATGCAATATTACAGCGCCCGTCGAAGCCGATTCCGTGATTTCCGACAGTGTTTTAGAGCGATCGTTCGAAGCGATCGTTTCTCGCTTTGGGATACCGCTATAATCACAGTACAAGTACCCAACTATTTCATAAAAATTTATTTGTAAAAATTGTTCTTTTATCATATCGTGGTTTATGAAGCTCCCTTCCATTTTGTTTACACTTTGAAAAGATCGTAAGTAAAAGACATGTCATCCGGAACATTTCGGTTACCAGATCAACAAATATAAGATCATTACCAGCGCTTTTCTTTTTTTACAAAATTCTTCTTTTAGCAAAGAGATGATTCGGTTGCTAAATATGTGTTCTCGTTGAATCCTAAAACTTAATTTTATAATTGCCATTTTTACGAGTTGATATTGTTAGCAAATCCTATGTTTACTCGTTATTAACTAATTTAATCACTTTACACATTTTAAACAAAATTCAAGAGATTGGTTCAGTTTTTAAAAAGTTATTCCATTTAAGAGGGTGTCGGCATGATTTTTACAAGCAACTAAATTAGGACAGGGATAACCCCTTGCACTATAATAACGAGTCAGACTCGCAATAAAGATTCCACGCAAGATCTATTAAATACAAATATTATTAATTTTTTTTAAATCGTAATCAAACAGAAAAATGCATTTTTCTGTTAACAAAGCCTAGAAACGAAACTAAATAAAGACAATAAAAGAAACAAAATTGATCTGGTCCTAATAAGGATAAATATCCTTAATGGGATCCTAGGTTAATCACCGCAGCGTGAAAAGGGTGACAGTGCAAGTGGTTAACAACATCGCGGCCAGCATTTGCGCGGAAACGGAAAGTCATCGGCGTCGCGCGGCGCGTTTCGCGAGGGTGCATTGAACTTGAAAGACTGGGCTCTGCCAGGTATATTTGGACGACGGCACGAGGAGAATTTAACGCGCCGCTGAACTTGGGGTGGAGGGCGCATAATAGTCTGTAAGTGTTGGCTTCCGGTCATAATTTTAATTCAACTTGATGGGAACGCCGTGGGTTTTCCTGTTGTCAGTTTGTCGATACTTCCTCCGCGGTTTCGGGCACCGTGCGTCGCTCGTGTCTGGCAACGGAAATATTATCGTGACTGACAGTTGACTCGACGAGCAATGTCACGAAGCTCGATCATTTGTCAGTGGAGCTCTTAAACTCTCTAATATTCAAAACTACATTACGAAGCGCTGCGGAGTGGAGTTAAATTGATCTAGTGACAAGTGATCCAGAAATAAGCTCAAATAATAATTCGTTTAATTGTTACAATTTATGATTTTTAGTTAACTTTCAATTTTTTTCATTTTATTATGTTTCAAACTTTCGTAATATAATTATTGTATGTGTAATAAATATACATGTACATACACATATATCTCACTGTAAGTGAACGCCAAGCGAACGTCATATTATTTACATGTTTATCCGAGCAGTTTCGATAATGAGTTATTAACGAAAAACACCAACCAATCAGAGAACGAGTCAGCTGGCGCATCGCTCCTGCGGTGTACAATCAAGCTCGCTATTGCGTCAAAATGCGCAAGTCGTGCCCGGTCTGTAAATGGTCCATGTTTCTCATTAATAACTCGTTAACAAAAGCCGCAGGCATCATCCTTTTCCAAAAATAACATCAATTCTGAGACACTGTATATGTACATAGAGATAAAAATCATTTTTTTAAATAATAGATTACAATTTACTTTTCTCTCAAAGTATAAATATTGTTACTCGACCATGTGCTTTTTAAGAATTAATTTAAATATTCACATATTTTACTAACGTCTAGAAAAACTGACGCATCTTTAAAAAATATTCTAGAAAATGTATTGAAAAAATTGGTAAATCAAATAATAAGCGATCCAATGTATACCCTGTTATATTTTTATTAAAAAGATTCGCTTCGAAATGGAGGTTCATTTCAAAAGGTATCGATTCGACGAAAGGATTAGGATTTTTAGATCAGACGAATATCATTTATGTGCAAGGATTAAACAAACTGCTACTGCGAGATTTACGCGATTGCGAGAAGTCGTTCCTCTAAATGGAAAAATGGACTTAGCCCTGTTTTCACCGAAGTCCTTTTTTTATCACTTGCGGGACCATACCGAGGATATAGTGTCTCGAAGATGTGCTTCTAGGACGTTGTCGTCCATAAAAATGCTTTCGGTTCCCATCTCCGTGCTTCGTTATAATACAACATTGGATCATCCGAGAGAAGCTGTAAAGTTACTCAAGCGCGGTTTACGTACATTATTCATAAACGTATTCCGCGCTTTATTTATGCGTCCGAATACTAAGCAGCGTGCATTATATACACTTTTAAAGAAGATTCCGATGTTTGCCACGGCCCCGTGCGCATCACCTCTGAGATCATATTTATCGATAGTTTAAATTTCCAAATACCCATACTCCATCGAATGGAGTTTCTTTATGGTGTACATCATTTTAATTTTAATGATATTTAAACGAAAATTTAACAAAATGTAATAGAGATCATAGAAAATAAAAATATAGAAGTATGGTATTTTGTTAAGTTTTTGTTCAGGTATTAGGCACAAATGTTACTTTGAGTCTATAATTATGCATATTCTATTTGCATAAATATCATTACACTGCGGATATTCATGCAAAATAGAAATTTTCTATTTCCATTTAACATTGATAGAATTAAATACGTTTCTTTTTTCAGTCCTTTCGTCAAATTGAAAATAATGTGTAATAATAATCCTTAAATTCTTCACTAAATTTAATTCTTAAATGTTTGCCATAAATGGATAAAATCCGCAGTCTAGAAATCATGGACGAGTAAATCGGTCGAATGTTTACTTAAAATTGCTATCACGCCTAAAATAATCAGTCAATCGGTTCGTCTGAATGCATCATCGAATTTATAGGATAGAAACTAGTAATTTAGTTACAGATTTCAAGTGAAATGACCTGCGAGCAACATAGAGTATGGTAACTGGTCTTGAACTAGGTCAAATTGTTGGAACGCGACTGTATGAAAGTTAAATTCCATTCATGGAGCCTGTAAATGATTAACCATCGAGAAGATTACAGATTCGAAGCGACGAACTTCGAAGTTTTACGATACAATACAAATACATGCGTACACCGTGTATACAGGGTACGCACAGTGGAATGCGATTAATTGTTCTTTGAGCGAGACCCTAATCGGTCAGACTCCGTTGCAATTTGTTGGCACGGGTACCTAACTGAACGTAAACTGGTTCACTATGCCACGGTAGCTATAGATTACAGAGATAAATACATTTGTGTCTTAATGCCGGGACAACCGAGGCCATCGCGTACCTTTCACCTCCCCCACATTCGTGATACACACGCATAACCGGACCGTTCCCAATGGCGCAATAGTATCGCTGGCTACAAATTTGCTTGGTAATTAACCAATTAGCGGAACATTGCTAATTGACTGATTAAGTACCCACTCGTCGAGAACTAGATTGATACTGATGCGGTCAGTGGCCGCGTGCATTAACGTCGCATCGCCGGAAACGGTGCTCGCTGGCTTCGCGGCCGAAAATGTGCATTGGGTGTCTCATAAATTATTCCCCGTCGGCGCACAAATAATTCATCTTCTTGAGCAACATTCCGATCGTTTCGGATAACTTGACCTCGTTAAACTAAACCAGTGAACTGTAAATGTACCCAGAACCTTTCAATAGAGAACATTAAAATTCTAATTTATAATAGGTTCTTAATACAAATTTGTATTGTACAAAGATTAACAAATTGAAACACTTTACTTAAAATTAGAATTTTTTTGTGTCATACCAAAAATAAGTTTTTACTTAAATTTGATTTCAGCGATCTTTAATCGTTCGGTGCTTATAGAAACTTTAACCAATTTCGAAGACATATTCAGCATAAATTGCTGACATCTACAAAAGACGATGTTAACATTTCGTTCTAGTCTCATATGAAATAGTTAAAATCGTCCATAATTTTTGGAAAAAATGTTTCAGACATTGTCCAGCAAAAACTAGACTTTTTAACATTTCAACAAAATTCAAGTCGCTTGGTTTATTTTGAAAAGAAAAGTGTCGCTTCGAAACGGGGTAAACATACTGTAAAAAGGATGCGCTCCCAGCGCAGAACATGTAAAATAATAATTATAAATAACCGCGGTCGTCGTCCAAGCAGTTTCTCGCGAAGCGGAAGCTCTACTTCTATAGGGTGAGAGAAAATTCGCGGAATAGAGCACGGAGTATGTGTACAGTATGGAGGTTGGCGGGGTCTGGTCGTGTGCCGCACGACTTCGCATCCGGAGGCTGGAACTGCGCAGCACAATCCGGAATAATTCAAAAGATAATCTGATAGCGGGGTTATAATTTGAAAGATGGTATTTGAGTTTGCCGGCCGGCCCCCCCGGTTACGCGTGTATGCGTTCATTCAGCCATCGCGAGCACACACCTTAACGGCGACGACGTCGACGACGACGATGGTGGTGGTGGCACGTGTGCGCGGCAACGTATGCCGCATGTATTTGGATAGAACTGCTGCCGGCTATATTCTCTGATTGGGGCTGGCCAGGCTTCCTCCTGCCTTGCTTCCTGCTTTGCATACCTAACTACGAGGAGGCGAATTCCTCGCCGAGACAACCGAGAGATCTCTCTCGGTTCAGCTTAATTTCGAGCTTAAGCCTTGGTATGTCTGGAAATTGTTGCCGCGTGCACTTTTCCACGGTTCGACGTCGAACTGACTTGTATCTTTCGTCGACACCTGCCGATCGACCGATCCGTCGGTGAGCCGTCTTCTTTTCGACGGGCTGAACACCGGAAGTAGGCTAGCACGTCGCACTTTATTAAACCCTTGCAGCATAATAACAAGTCAGACTCGTGATACAGATCTACTGACACAGATGCAAGATCTACTAAATATGAACATTATTACTTTCTTCTACATCGAAATAAAGATAAATTTTTATCTTAGCAAAGTCTAGAAACAAAAGTACATAAAAACAATAAAGGAAACAAAAATTGTCTGGTCCTATTATTAAAAATATTAAGGACAAATGAGTGCTAATCAACGCAGCGCGAAAGGAACCGTAGTACAAGGGGTTAACTGAAAACCTGTTATTGCGTTGACTGCCATGTGGTCGTCGGTGACCCACGGAGCTAAGATTGATAGAAACGCATTAAATAGATTTGCCGAGTGTGGCTACGTTGACGATTTACATGAATTCAACTCCAGTATTTTTAAAGTCTTGTAGCGCATAAGGAATGCACAAGTTTTAATATTACGTTGGAAACTATAAAACGGGCGTCGCAGCTGAACACTGACTGAACAAATCGACCGTTTCATAGTTTCCAACCTAATAGATTATTTAATAATTTTAGTTTTGATATCTGTCTTGCAAAAGGATAACAAAATCATTAAAGGAAGATTATACAGTACAAAAATAATAAAATACGAATTCTCCCCTGTTTTTGGTCATTTTAGATTAATTTTTACCATATCTAGTATAATTTTTCAAAAGTTTGACATTACACATATTATAGATTTATGATAAGGAACGATATTAGTGATTAAAATGCGGCGTAATCTAATTTTTTATATAATTTTCTGACATCGTGATAATTGAGCAACATCCGAAATAATTGATAGTAACATTTGACGCAAGAGCTGCCTTTAGCGGGTTAATCCTGCAGAGTTCAGTTTATATTGCATATTTGCATTTACAATGAACGTAGTCGATTGTTGTCTCAATATGATCCTGTTTACGTTTTACTGAAACTGTTGTTTGATAATAAATAAACTAACTGCATTAAATTAAATTAACTGAACAATTAATGCCAAAATTAACTCCGATCGACATAGTTTCGTCTGAAATTAATAATTGATAATCAGAGGACCTAACAAGAATTACCGAGTCTACTAAAACTGGTGTTGCAAATATCGTGGTATAATAATTTCTCTCAATTTATGTGTTGAAATTCAAAAATTCTGATACTACGGATTTTAACAGCACAAAATCACAGAACACGCGTCTTCCATAAATATCCGACGGCGTGTTATCGCTTCCAAAATTGCACCGTTTCAATAAATGTAATGTTCTACAGCTTGAAATAATAGAAGTTCTGTTATTTATGTGTTCCCTCTTCGTTCCGCTGTTAAAATCGTTATTATTTATCATTCGCGTTTGACACTGCTTCACCCGCCAGGTACAGAGAATTTTCAATGATATTTTAGTCCAGCTGGAGGCGGAGGCACTGACCTCGGGAAAAAGGAATCCAGCAGGTTGATTCTTCGTAAAAATACAGGCTTGTTTTTCAAGCAAACACCAGTCGAGGGTTGCGCAAACAGCAACACTATTCGACGCACCTCTCCCAACGTTTTAATCTCCGCATTTTTCTTCTCCTTTTTTTTTTTTGTTCGCTTCCTTTTTGGAGAATCGCTTTTTGCCGCGGTCGATCTTCAATATTCGCGAAGCAAAATGTTAACCTTTTTGCTCCGGGGGACGTACGCATTTCACCGCGGAAACGCGGTCGTTTGTGAGAAAAGAAAGTATATGTACGGCTGTCGTGACATCCCTGTTTTTTTTTTTTTTACATGAAAGGTCCCCGGGGACGAATTTTAATTTTTCGAAATTTTTTCAGAACGTTTTTCGTGTTTCATGAGAATTTTTATCTTTTTAATTAACATTCAAACGCCCACTTATTTTACGTACTTTTCGAAACAAAGTTTAATATAATTTTCTGATTGCTTCGCGTGATATTTCTGATGCGCGCTGCCCGGTGTTTTTTAACGAGTTTCACATGTGAAAGTATTAATGAGCCGGGGAATTCACATATTTCACACGCCGCTTCTACGCCTTGCGCGAGTCAATCGGTAATGAAATTATAATTCAGAATGTTAATTTAATTGAAACGATAGTACTTCGTTTAGTAATTAATTTGGGGGAATGGATATATGTGCAAATAGATATTTAAAGAAAAAACGGTTCTGGTTTGAATATTTTAAATATTAATTGCTTTTAAATAATTATTTCGTTTCGATTATTGAATACGAGTTGCTTAACGATTTACAATTGTTGGATATGAATTGTTAGGGAAGAAAATAAATATTCAAGCCTTGGGCAATTATTTACTAAGTACCATTTGAATAGTATGCATTTGAATAGGCTCCATTTAAATTGCAGCAGTACGGTGCGCAAGATAGCTACTTGCTTGGCAGACTTATCGAATGCATTCTACGTTTCGAGGTTTATGGCTTGTCAATAACTGCTGACAATATTCAGTAATAAATCAACCTTTAGAACCTTGGCACCAATATGTGCATAACAGTATATAAAGTTACCATTTATAAATGGTCAATGAAAGCCCATATCACAGGACAATCGATCTAAGAAGAACGCGACCTTCAACTCCATTTTCAACAAATTAACTACTGTATCAGTATCTACAAAATAAAATCAATTTATTTAATAATATAAGAGCATAAAAAACGAAACTTTTCATACGCAACGAGAGAATTTTGACGAAGTTACATTTCGACAAGATAAAAGGTTAATAACGACTCGTCGAAGTGCGATAAACGATGTTATTCTCAAGTGTTGTAAAACAAGCAACGTTTCCTTCTCTTCGTGAAATAAGTACATGCTCGCCGAAAGACCAAATAATTTTCAGGGTTTACAGATTTAACTGGTAGACAGTTTACAACGTAGCGCACGGGATGCGCAGAATTCCAATGGGGACGGTAGAGGTTGTGTTAACATTTGTCGGTGGTAACTTGTGCCATTCGTAGTTGAAAGCTACAATCTGGGATAGTGTAGCAACTATCTACTGAAATATTTTATTGCGAGGGCGAACGTTCCGTGGCGTTTCCTCTGAGAATGTGCTTCGGTCGTTAACCTTCTTCAATTGCCATGGATCTAGTTGTAAAAACCTTGGGTTCTTACAATTTCAGAACCCTGCGAAAGATCCTGGGATAAGATGCGGAAGCCTATGCTCAAACTTTTTTACTTTCCACTAATTATCGGGATTATAAGAAAACTGAATTGAATGTATAATGTATCAAAATTTAGATGTCTAATTAACGCTTCTTATTATATTATTTTTTTCTTCAGACTGTAAGGTAATTATGTAAAATATATAAATAAAAGCTCAAAATCTGTTTTTTTTTTATAAAATTTCAGAACAGTACAATGATTTTTATTTTAATTCCACTTTGTAATTCGTTAGCCTTATTTATTTTTCCATTGAGAACCTATTAGGGACAATCATGAATAGCGAAACATTTTATTTTAGTGCACTATTATTACTTGGACTTTAATTATTCCATTGCACTATTATTATTACAGATTCCACGTATTTATGATCAAAATGAGTATATATAATTAAAACGGCAAAAAGATTTAATTTACTCATCATCTTCGCATTCATGGCAGTACAACGAGAGAAAGGTATAAGGGAAAAATAGAAAGAAGAGTATACATTAAGGATAGAAACGAGAGATAGAACTAAAAATGAGGATACAAGTAGTATTAAAAAGGAACCAAGTTCCATTTTATTTCACGCTACGCAAAAATGGATAACATAGCTCACACCCTTAATGGTTTCGTAATTTTTAAATAATAAGTTTAGAAAGCATAAGGTGAATATACATAGTTCTATAAAACTACCGAAGACAAAAACAATAAAAAATTATTCATAATATTATTCGAACAAAGAATTACTCAATCAAAGAATTACATATCTATAAAACGATATAAATGACGTTATTGTTTAGCAAAGCAAAAATAGACCGAACCAAATACAGCAGATTCTAATACAAACAAAATTTGCATTTCATTGAAAACCATTAAACGATCCTCTAGCGCGATTTGAACGTCTTCTAACAATGGCTCCTTCTCGGTTGACTTTATTTAATCCTTCGTTAGCATGCGCGGCCATGCCTGACCATAGAGCGTCGTTGAATAAAACTGCACACCGAGAAATCTGAACGATCTGCCCAGTTGATCCGACACTTCCTCCGCAGTGGAAGCCGAAATTACAGATACGAATGAAATTGATATAAAGTCGCCGGGCGAGGTGCCGGGCAAACGAAGGTGTCGCTCGTAATTACCGGATAGTCGATAATTAAGACGCGAGAGCCGGAGGAAGGCGGAATTTAAAAGTTAAATTGTGTCTCGCTCATGAATTATGCATCCGCGGTCGCAGCGAGCCGCGGCCGATCGCGCGGCGAACTTTGATCTTTCCAGTATACACCGTATCGATCCAGCGATCGCGAAAGGATCGACGACCCTCGATGCACTTTTAATTGCTCCGCCGCGAAAACATTGTCTTCCCCCGCCTCCGCCACGGTTTCGTTTCGCCGACCCGAACTCCCACGACATTTCATTTTTTTCGAGGTTTCGCTCGAGCACCGTCCTCGGCCGTACCGCGTCGAATTAATTGTCGCCGATGAACCGGTGATTAACCCTTTCGCTACGGCGAGTCCGTCCGCCGAAGTACCGTCGCTAAGACGGAAACTCGCGACATTTTCATGCTTCAAGCTTATTGCGCAATACGTTTTCATGTCGTTGCAGCAAAAGACAGGTTTAAGAAATTTTAAGAAATTTTAAGAAGCTTTAAGAAGTGATTTATTCAATATGTCGATTAAATTAACAGAAAATGTTCAGCCGACAACAAAAAATTGTTGTCAGACTACAGATGGCACTCGTGTACACATCATTATTGAACGTCGAGTAGGTGTCGCATATATGCGGCGCGAAAGGGTTAAATGCCATAAAACGATTCACCGCGGGCAGAGTCTCCATTGTTTCTCGCGTGTTAATTTCGCGCTAAGTATTCCGATGGGTGTTACGCGACGGAGACGGTGACGGGACTTTACGCGCGGAGCTCGCCTCGACGACGTTTATGACGGAAACAGGTAATTAATTAACTGCGAAAGTGAACAAACGTGTTCACGATTCAGTTACGAATTCGGCTGTGGAAGACGAGTCGGTGTTCATCCAGCTATTGTTAGCACAAAGAGCCAGGTAATATTGTCGCGAGATACATGTCTTGCATTCCGAATTCGTCGTTTTGCTAATTATGTTCACCCTTATTTAAATAAAATTGATTGTGGAGGCTTATATTGTTTGAAATTAACTCTTTGTTCAATTGTCTTCGTCCAGGTTTGGAAAGAGTCCTCCAAATAATTTGTGAAAATTATTTAAAATTCTATTTGTAGTTCTGTTTCGAGATAGCCATGAAATGAGTTTTATTTGTAAAATATGAATTTCATTTGTAAAATATGAATTTTATTTGTAAAATAGGAGTTCTATCTGTAAAATATGAATTTTATTTGTAAAATATGAATTTCATTTGTAAAATATGAATTTCATTTGTAAAATATGAATTTCATTTGTAAAATATGAATTTCATTTATAAAATACTGTATTTCATTTATAAAATGCTGTATTTGGTTTGAAAGAAGGTGAAAATGAATTGCAAAAGAATGATATTAATTTAAAGAAAGCGAGTATGACTTATAAAAGTATGAGTTTGGTTTAATAAACAGTGATTTACCAAACAATGATACTTAATCGTCAAATAAATAATATTAGCTAACTAGAAGAGATTGTTGCCGGAAATCAACGAGGTCACCTTGTTATCCTAGACGGCAACATTGGCCATCACCTACGAATCTATTCCGCGGCCTTTAAATCATATAATCCCTTTAATTAAAATACCCTCGGTGTAGTCGCCTTTCAACGGGGAACGGAAAGAGTTTTTCCATTTCAATTATAAAACCTTTGGTAACGGTACAAGTGCGCGGAGGAGTCGAGAGGGGAACAGGTCGAATATATACCAGTCATTCCTCATCGCGGAAATGTCATTTTCGTTTCAATTAAGATGAAAACTTCTCCTGGCCGCGCGTTCATCGGCGCCCGCGGAATCGACCAAGATTTGCATTAATTTCCCCGTGGGGAAAGCCTGGAGTGGTCATGTCGAGGTTTGGCTAAGAAAGGATCGCGCGGGTTTTCGAGTGACTCTCTCGTTCCCGACGCGGGAGTCCCTCGTCAAAGGATGAGTTTTACCACACATTTACGTGCACAGAGACCGATTCCGTTGTACCGAGAGAGACGGCGAGCCGCACGGAGATTCGCCGGACCACTCGAATTATATTAAGACGGATCCTTCTGGTCCGGCCGGCTCGATGTTATTTTAAGCACCGTTGAAAAGGAGTTATTACCTTCTTCGACGAATTCGTTAAATTCGGGGTTAAGCGGCTCCTTGACCTTTCGTTGCAAACTACGGTTATTACAGGTTGTTTCATAAAGCACTTCGGAAATTGGGAAAGAATGCGATGGCAATAAAACGGGTTCATGATTAACCAACAGAAATTTTGCTTGCAATTATTACTATAAATTTATCCTATAGCCACGATATTGACAAATACTCTGCTTTAATGTTTATCATTCGGCATTAATTTATAGGCAAAAATTTATTTTATTTCCTTTTCAGGTCACATGAACTCATATCGTACTACGGGGGGTTAACCCCTTGCACTCGAGTGGTGACTCTGAAGCACCACTAAAATTATTCTATCACGTCTCAAAATAAATTTTATACTAACAAAGTTTAGATTAAAAAGATTCTTAACAGTAAAACTATTGGTATGAGTCACAAGAAACAATTTCGTATTTATAAAATACATTTTGTCACATAAAATGGAAATACTATAAGCTAGAGAAATTATTTCAGATTTATAGTGAAAATAGCTTCGAGTGCGAAGGGTTAAATAATACGTTGAAAATGATAGAAGAATATCACATATCTCTCTGTTAAATATATTAAATATTATATAATCGGCGACAATTGACAAAAAGAAAATCTGTGGTACAATATCTATTTTGTCAAATACATAGTTTACAAATGTTTGTTGCATTGGAAGCCACTGCACCGATCACTGTATTTTGCATTGAATTCTCGTTTGGCATCCGTTAGCATCGTATACACATTTGGCGCGTAAACGTAATTACAGCGCACCCAACGCATCCACTGTTTCTATGGCCACGGTGTTGCACGGGGCTGCGCGCAGAATATTCCTCAAGCAACGATCGCGCACCGTGCGATGAAACGACTTTACGTCGCCTGGTATCGATACTATCGGCCATACAGCGTAATACCTGCGTGTGCACACAAAGGAGACGATATTGCGTACACGCATCACGAATTCCATTGTACCGCGGGCGATGTGCCTCTGACGAAGGCAGTCTGTCAAGAGAGAGAGAGAGAGAGAGAGAGAGAAAGAGAGAGAGATGCAAATCGTAAAACCGCTTATGAAATCAGGATTCGCCTGCGTCAAGGGAAAAGAAAACTGGAAAAAAATATACAAAGGGTTGAAGGAGGGAGGAAGAGAGGATGAAAGGAGCGTGAGAGAGAGTGGAAGAGTGACAGAGAGTGAGAGAGAAAGTGAGAGAGTGTAAGAGAGAGAGAGAGTGAGAGAGAGCGAGAGAGTGTAAGAGAGAGAGTGAGAGTGAGAAAGAAAGTGAGAGAGAGCGAAAGGGAGAGAGAGAGAGAGAGAGTGTGAGACAGTGAGGGAGAGGAATGGAAAAAGTACATTTCACCCACGACGTTAAACTCCGACGACCATGTAGAACCGATTTACACTTCCAGTTTCGTCGGCGCCGGTCCCCAGGGGATGCAACGAACGCGATTATCGATGTATCGTGAACGTCGGACCTGTCGCGCGGTAATAAATCCTCGTGCATCGATCTGATGCTTTACGGAGGCTTCACGGACACACATTGTTCATCGTTCAAGGAGGACGTATTCTTCCGGAGAATGTGTTTTTAAAATACTTGAGAGATCGTAGAAATCTTTTTCACGAACTAGTGAGAGGCAACGTTCTTTGATAGATCTCAGTTTGATGCACTAATTATAGAGAAATTGTTGTAAATTTTTTAAAAGAATGGTACAGAATGATATGCTTTTGAACTTAGTTAACAACTCGACGAGTGTACTAAAATTTTCTCAAAATATAATTATAACGTTTGGTTAAGGTTATGTCAAGTGCCGAATGTCTATTCTAGAAATGTCCATAACATCAAAGTTAGAAGAATAACGTATGAATAACATTTAGTTAGTTCAATATAGTAGAACAAAAATTCATTTTCTTCCGCGAATTTACTTCAGTTGGTGAAAATTAACTCGCGAATATTCGGCTATTTTTATTGCTATAATATACGGTATCAAGTTGTAAACAAATAATCAGTCTTTTTCGTATACCATATGATAGATTTGGACAGAAGACGTAACTTTCGTGTGAAGACTTGTGTTTCTATCTTGTATAATTTACGAATTAAAGGAATGAAAATAATAGTCGAATATCTGGGAATTAAATTTTATAAATGATTGAGTTGAAGATCATCCCTTATTATTTAAAAATTAGTGTCATCTATATATGACAAACGCAGCTGAGAAAGTATTACAACTTATAATACACAAATGACTACTTATAATACACAAATAAATACTTATAATAAAACCATCAAATAATACAAATTACATTATAACCTCCAATTGTCGTTTCGATTTGATAAACCACCCTGATTCGATGAAACGGTTACGAAAGCAGGGAAGAACGTATTATCCGCCGAGTTGTGCGACGGACTAACGACGAACCGAAACAGTTTTCTTTAAGATAGCCTTGCGCCGGCAGCAATTTATCGGAGGAAAATCGGTTATTCTCGGAAACTGTAAAATATCTATCGGGAATCCATCTTCTTCGGCAGATAATCACTCGCTCCCGTCCCGTTGACAAAGCTAATAATGCATCGTATACTTATATATATTTTCTAACCGGTGGAAGCTGGCTCGTAGAAAACGAAGGTAATTTGTTGTATCAAAGGGAGTAGAACGTTGGAATTTCGTCGTCATTAGTTCCAGAAGCGGATCGTTTCACGGAAGAAGCCAGCGAAAAATCGCCTTTACCGCGACGGCCAGACTTTTCCCGGGCGTTCGCCGATACAGGGGACAGAACCGGGGCCGGCTAGTTTTCCCTCCAGGGCAAAAAGTCTTTTCGACAAATGGAACGTCCCGGCGATAGAGAAAATTGTACCGGCAATAATAAAGTGATACGACGAACAGCGGCAGCGCGAGTAGGGGGCGGGGAAGGGGGAGAGGCTCGGGCTCGAATGGAACCGGTGCGGCGAAGCGAGACCATCCGCTTCTTCTGATACCGCCGATAAGTCCAAATATTACGCGAACTTGTTTATCCGTCACGGTGCCCGGTTTAATCAGATTTGATTTTTACCCGGGAGAACGTCGCGCCCTGAGAGTTATCGCCGAGGTCTGTTTTCCCTTGACCGGTTAAATCTTGAAATAACAGTTCGCTTTCGACTTCGGGGAACGTTATTTCAAGGGACCGTGAAACATTTCGAGTTCTCGCGAATCGGCGGATTCCTCGAGAGTTATCGAAACTCTGGGAATAATGCGTTGTTATTAATGCAAATACCACCAGATCGTACTATCGTAAGAAAGTTAAGTTATTAGCAAGCGTTTCTCTACACACGCAACCCGTCGCGAGTTGCGTCCACCCTTTTTATAAATCGAATTAATCTTTACGGAAATAAAATTATACTTAATTAATATCTTAGATTCGTTTAGCAAAGTCTGTAGTACACTTGCAAAAGGACTCCTTGAACGAAAGTAGCAGAAGAAATTATAATATCAACTTCTATGTAAGTTACATGAATGGTACAAGTTATGGATAAAGGTTTGTTAACGAAAGGCGTATAAATACTGTTCCTTTTTCTTTTGATTTTAATTTCGCATTGGCTGCAAGGTAATTAGCGAATACTGTTGAGTTGGTTATTTAGTTACTAATATTCGATTAAAATTTTGTATGTGTTTTACTAAGATCTATAGAAACATTAACGTGCTTAAGTGGAATACCTTGTGGAATATATTGGATAAATTAATAAACAACATTATAAACGATTATAAATATACTCAGGCAAATCCTTGTCAAAAAGATTCGCCGTTCGAGTGTTAATATTTACCATACATTTTAGAGTATGAAAATGTTGCAGTTCAACAATGGTTTAACAAAAAAGAAGACTCTTTAAAGAGCAACACTCCCTTAATGCTAGAATATTTTACCACCCTTTAGACATTAGCATGTATTATTGGTGAATCTATAGTTCTGTGAAGAAGCAATTCAAACTTCTTGCGTTCGAGTGTTGTTGAATAAAATTTTGAGTTTAGCAGGTAGTTCAAGATTGTTGCGCGTTAACTTTAACGATGGTGGGTAAAGGACCCTTTGTTCGACGGCGGAAGTGCTTTTTAACTTCGTTGCGTGAACAACTCAACTAAGTACGACGACTATTTCCCACCTGATCTTCTCATTCCGTATTTCTTTAACGGTATCACATCGGCATGGACAAAACCTATATATTAACTGTAAACGTTAGAAGAAAAGAGAATTATATTAGACTGTGGATTTTTATACAAATTTTACGTGTCGTAAAAATAAAAATTTTCTTCTTTTTTGATATTAAAGCTACCGAGCTGTAAAAGTAAATGACACGTGTTGCTTTATAACTATTGACGAAACTGAATATATATTTAGACTTTTTGTTATTTTTATCAAAATGTTTGCTTCAGTTTTGACATTTATTTATTCATTTCTTCTGAAAGAGTTTTTATAATTTCAACATCTGATGAAACTGGTTGTTTTAATCGCCATGATAGGTTTAGTGTTAAGAAATTTTTATAAACTATAGATGCAAAGAAATCCACAATCTAATTGTTGCAATTGCAACATAAATTATATAAATAATTTCAAACATAAAATATCGTGGTCGTCTGTGCAAAGATGTAAAATATTACGCGAATAAAAAAAGTGTACGTAATTTTCTGGGGTTTTTCATTTTTGATAATCACAGCTTGCAACTAAAAAATCTGAAAAAGTTCTATAACATGCGGCTTAATACCCAAAATAAGCCATATTTTTTTCAAAATTTTAGAAAGCCGCTAAAGGTGGAAAAATGCCGGAAAACCGCGAAATCTAATTTACCCTGTAATCATCCTCACGGACAAGTTACAGGGTTAAAATATTACAAAGATGAGTTTTTATTGGTCAGCTATCGAACGGTGTATGACTCATTGAAAAACCTCTAAGGGCAGTTTTGACCATCTTAATCGGCTATGCCCTTTGTAAATAAATAAAATCAATAATGCACCATTGAGAATTCGACGTAAAATCGAAGTCCCTTACTTTTATCTATAAAGAAATAAAGAAATTTGTTTTAAACGTAGAATATATTATTAATTTTATATAGAATGGACGTATATTAATCGCGATCATTGGATGGTTCTATAACGGAATTTTATCGAAGCCAACGATCGTCTTTGCGGTGAACTAAAATGACGGGACGTTCACCGGTTGCGGTAGTCCGTAGCCTTTGACGGAATCAAAATATTTGTATTCATATCGGGTAGTATGCTTGGAGGGTAAGTGGCTTTCTGTGTTGGCGAAAGGGGGGTAGGTAGGTAGGGTAAAGTACTCACGTTAGCGGTGTCGTCGAGTTTCCGCTTCCACGCATCGCTACGTTCGATTAGGGCGTTCCACTGCTCCGAAAGTTTGTTCACTTCACGGCGAATGCTGCGCGTCAATTCGCGTGCCTGCTCCTCCGCGCTTCTGTAGCCCCTCGAATCACCGTCCAATTCTCTTCCGGCTGCAAACGAACGTTTTATCGTCAATATAGCATCCGTTGTCGCTGAAAGGTTCACGCGAAATGGCTGCGCCGAAAATCGGTCGCGTGTACAGCGTGCCACCGAACGCTTTTTACAAAGACGAGCTTCATTCATCATTGTTTCAAATATTTTTTCATCAGCGATAATTATCCGAATCGATTCTTTCTAGTCAATTATTTTATTCGAATTATTTATTATTCATAAATTATTTTCTTACTTCATTTGTTTAACGTCGCCTATCTATTTCTTCGAATAAAGAATTAATCAATTATTCGTCATAACTATATTAAAAATTCTTTACTCGAATAAACAGATAGAATAATTTATAACAAATAATGAATAATTTTCTATTCGGATAGAATAATCGATTAAAAATAATTATACAGCTTTCTCATGGAAAGCAGTGCATTTTTATGTAAATTTCGAGCATCGTTGATGAACACTAAATTCGATATTATACCTAGCCTGACAATTGATATCTAATTAATCTGCTCTACGCTATCTGTTGCACATCGCACTTGTTATTTGTACATTATAAACCGGCCATTACCATCGCCAACAGAGAATTTAACGAGCCATAGAAACAATGTCACCGAGCATGGAAGCAAGGCTTCTGGTACCTGTTCTATCGTCGGGAATTAATTGTCCTATGAATCACGCATCATATCATGCGGGACAGTTTTTATGCGCATGTTTAGCATTGATAACGCCCACCATCCCCACCCATGTTGGTTGCCGCCCTATCTGCCGCATGTTATGATGATTTATGTTTATGGTACCACCTGCTCTTTACCCCGTGACTCGTCCCTTGCCTCTGTAGTTAATCTCTCGATCCCGGGATCCGCTGATCGATACGCCGAGTGAAAAAGAGCCACAGCCATTTTGATTTGTTTACCGTCTACGGAACGAGGGTCGGTGGAATCCGGAACCCAGCAGAATATAAACAATGTCCGACAAAAGTTGAATGAGGTAACCTCTCGAATGCCGCAAGCTTCTATTTATTCGAATAGGCAACTCTGTTTCTCAGTTTGTAGTAATATTCTGTGCAACATTCGAAAATAAATAAAATAAAAGAGTAAAATTTATTGCTTACAAATCTGAATCAGCGACATTAGAGTGCAAAGGGTTAACCTCTTAGGCACGACACGCCATTATACGAATGTTTCTTACTTAACTTAATTTTATTATTAGTTATTAAAGTTAACGATTAAAGTGAAAGTGTATACATACAATACATTAAGAAAAGAATATATATGTAGCTGATATTATATATAGCTATAACAAAAAGATATATATTAAGAAAAATAGTAATTTAGTTATGAAAAATATCATTCGCGCAAAATCCAACCGTGCCTAAAAGGTTAACGGTTTCATTTTTCAACTTCAAACGCGACGGTTCTAAAATCGGGATAAAAAGAGCGCGGAACTTTTATTTTGCTTTAGTTTTACACCTCGTAACCATTTTCTTTCGACGCTTGTAAAAATAGTTCGGGTACCCCGTCTGGAAAGACCGATAAGAATGGTCTGCGAGAAACATCGACAGACGGTTGGGAAAATCGTTGGCGGAGTAACTGCTTCGAGAAATCGAGGAAGTTAGTCTCCATTAGGTCGAGCGTGGCTGGTTAAATAGCCGTCGCACCGGTGCAGGACGAAAACAGCTAAAAACTATTTCCACCGAATCGAATTAGGCGGCCGTGTTCTTCATCGGTAAGCCATCCATTCAACAGTTGCCGCATTCGATTTCCAGTCACGTACACCCACGCTCTCCTCTCTCTCTCCTTTTTTTTTTCAACATCTCCAGCCGTTTCCCTCCTTCTTCTTTCCCTCGCCATCGCTCCACGCCAATGCTCTCTTTTTACCGTTTCTCGTCTACGTGTGGCCACGGTTTCAGAAATTTCTGTTGGATAGTGTATAATTTCGATTTCGCGCTATAAAGCATTGCCTCGAATCATACTGGCATGCTGCGCCACCCATAACCTCTTAGGCACGGCTGGATTTTGCGCAAATAAAGTTTTTCATAACTAAATTACCATTTTTTCTTAATATATATTTTTCCCGTATATCTACAGATGCTATTAATTACATACATTCTTTTGTTAGCGTATTGTACATACGCACTTTCACTTTAATATATATGAAAATTGTAATTTCTTTCGCAGAAGAATAAAGAATTTGGAAGTATTATTTTAATTTCGCTGTTACGAACTCCCAGATCCGAAGATTAAATAATTTGGAATAATTTTCTCTCGCATCTGGTATGCATCCAATTCATTCCACAAGTTGTCACAAGGTGTCATTCTTGCATCCATGTAACAGGGAAACTTTGTTACCTCAACTTCACGGATGCGTCACCGAATCGTGATCCGTACAAAACATGTAGTTCTCCGCGCTGTCTCATAGTATTTCGGATGCTATGATGTAGTTGGGCAAAGTAAAGTTTTCTATTTAAAAAGAAGAACTATGTAACAATATACCGAAACCCTTGAATATTATAACATTAAACCTTCTTTTTAAATGTCTAAAGTAAAGCCAAGTTTTGAGAACGTATTAGAACGTTTCTATAGATTTTTATCTGAGTCTGTAATAAAAATTAAAAAGAGGTTCTTTGTAAATCTCAGTTTATTTTCGAGCAAAAATTCTAAGAAATCTAGATATTTTAACATCTACTATTGTTTATAACTTGACTGTACGTTATCGAGATCCATAGATTTGGGTAAAACAGTCGAAGAAACGTCATTTCTTAATTTTTTAACTATTTCGACGAATTTTTATCAGGGCAAGATCTTTGTATTCACTAAATTCAATTCTGTAACATCTCGATAAAATTTAAGGCATCTCGTGCAATTGAGAAAAAAGTTATTCGGTCAGAAAAGGTGTCAACATACTTGCCGGAGCGACTTCTAAGCTCATAAACACAACAAAATAACTTTGTCGACTAAGCAGCAAGTACAATCGAAGACCGCGTCTTTGGAAATTATAGTATCGACGCGTCAATATGTGTCAATCATGTGTCCACGTATGACGATCTACCAACCACCCAACTTAACCCCTTGCACTATAATAACGAGTCAGACTCGTGATAAAGATGCCACGCAAGATCAACTAAATACAAATATTATTAATTTCTTTTAAATCGAAATCAAATTAAATTTTTCTGTTATCAGAGTATACAAACAGAAGTAAGTAAAGGCAATCAAAAAAACAACAAAAGTGATCTGTATATGATACTACAGATACTGTATAATTTATGTATATGAGATCCAGTCTTGTGACTTATAAAACTGTTACATTTTTAATAGATAGTATGGTGTTTAATAATGTCAAAGTTATTTTGGAAATTATGTAACAATTTTCATTGGCGTCTCAGAGACGTAAAGGGGGCGCTCGAGTGCAAAGGGTTAAAGAGTTTGGCGCATATTAGCCGGAAACCACTCAAAAGCACGTTTTCGCGCAAACCCACCAGATAACACCGATTTCGAGTTCTTCCGAGTTCGATTCGTAGCCGATCGACTGCGCAACACTTTTTCCCGAGAAGCTTTTTTTCCAGAACCGGTCAAAAGCTTCGAGCAACGATTTCGATTGGAGGGCGGCGCTACCCTAGTTCGATTCGATTTCACAGGCAAAATCGGGCCGGCCGGTTCGAGAACTCGATACCCCCGGCCTGCTGCTATCTAACTCCGCGGACGCGGCGTTATATCGGTTGAAATTTATTGACGTTACGACAACGCCCGACGATTGCACGATGCCGTGCACGTTTCATCGAACGTGACTCCCTGCGGAGTGACTGGAAACCGTGCACGCTGCGACGCCGGGTCGTCCTCGTCCAGGGGACCGCGCGAGCGGTTCAGGCACACAACCGAGCACGCCGGGCGGATTCCCGTTTCATGACGCGCGGTTCACCCCTTTCTTGCTGATTATCTTACATTGAACGGGCCCCGGACGTGTGTTTTTCGACGGCCGACCAACTCCTCGCAAATCGACGACCGAGCTTCTTGCCGTATTTACAGAAGCGCGGCTGCTGCGCGTTATTGATCACGCCGGGTCATCCACGGATTGTTCGTGCGATATTTGCCGAGTGGGTCAACGCGATCGCGGACTTCGGATAATCGGAATATCAGGGGAGGATTAAATGTACCGTGACTACGGAAAGTGAATTTTACAGCGAACTTTCGAGCTCTGAAAAATGGTCGGCATTTAAACTATTTTCATTTCGATGAAAAAGTCGTACATCAACGAATCTGGACTGATTTGAATAATATCCATTCATGAAAAATTTTAGAATTAATTTGTAGATATTTCGAAGATGTATATTATACGAATTGAAAGTAAAAACCTTGGAGACGTATAATGTAAAATATTTAAAGTAAATACCGTAAATACTGTTAACGTTTAAAGAAGAAATACATGAATCATTGGTGTTGTGTGCAATTAACAACTTTAGAGGCACCCTCGCGAATCAATCTACTTTGAAGTTATACACCATATGTGAAAGTATAAAGCGCCTCATTAAATCAAAATTAAATAAAAACATGACTGTCGGTATCGTTAAAAAGTTAACAATTGATCGATGAGCAACAGACGATTTATAAAGTGAAAGAATTCGGAATGGAAATGTTAGTAGCAAAGTGTGCAATGTATCAGTCTAACCAATGTCTATTCCGTTCTCAAACAACAAAAGTCGTCAGACCATTAAAGCGTAATTGTTTCAACAGCCCCTTGCGCGAACTATGCGGCAAGGACGCTCGGCGTAAGAACGGAATTGCATTGATATTAGGGACGAGACAGTGTTTCCCTCGTGAAACTTCGCTCGGTCCTCGGTTGAGTTTTGGTGTCCTTCGGGACTCCTCTTTTAACCATTGCAAGTTCCCCCAGTTTCGGTGTACCTCGATACTGGTAACTCGATTGATACCGTCTGCCGGTTCACCTTGGAACGGTTTCGTTAACACCGACCGCGAAACTCTTTGTTTCCTTGCCGATAAAGTCGGGATAACGTTATTCTTCGTTTCACGCAATATTTTCGACGCGCCGTAAAATCGAATAATGGGCTGTTAGTAAAACCTACGAGGCATGTTAATGTAACACGTGATCGTAGCAGTGCAAAGTGGTTTTTCTCGTCGGTCCGTTACTATCTCGCATTCTTCATATAATTTTTTAATGCGGTATTTTTGAGTCTATGTTTATGTGAAATTTGCCGAAATGTTACTTATGTCGAAAAATGGAAAAGTTCGTTGTAAGATTAAAAAATAGAAGAAGATTCTTTGTCTAATAATTCCCGTGATTTCGTCTGAGTGTTGACGGGACTAATATTTAGGGGTAATAACAATGAAATAATAATTATAACAGATAATAATAATAATAACCCCGCAATGTTATTTATATCGAGAAATGGAAAAGTTCGTTCTAAGATTAGAAATAGAAGAAAATTCTTCGTTGTACATTTCCCATGATTTTGTCCGAGCGATTACGGGACTGATAATTACGGGTAATAAACACGGCGGATAATCACAATAATCGGCTGTCTCCCAGGATTTCCTTTTCGCCAGAGCCAGACAGTAAGGCGCACGATTCATTGTCTGCCGAAATGTATAGGAGCCGAGTTTGTTTTCCCGTTTAATGGATGTACCACCAGTTTTCCGGCAAGAACTCCGCCGGCTGAATGTCTCGCCCCGTCAAATACCCATAAATTCCGTGTTTCACTTTTCTTAATAATCCCCGGTTTTCGAGAGGGCGGAATTATCTAAATGAAATATTCAAGAGGGCCACGGCTACACGGCCGCGACGGTTATTGTACGTGAAAAGCGGTGACAAGAACGAATGAAGCTCGTTTCCAAGGGCCGCTCTTGTTCCGTGGTTTAAGTAAAAGGACGAAAAAACGAGGTGGAAGGGGCAGGTCGGAGGCGGGGAGGGAGGGGGTGGGGGGGAGCGGCGCGACCGGGCAGGAGAGAAGAGAAAACTTCTCGTATTTTATCAGTCCACTTAACAATCCCCTTCATTCTTCGCGACAAACTCCCTCGCGAGGAGCCGCCTTTTCAAACTACAACTTTAATCAATCTTACCCCTGTTTCAATTCTGGCCGCTGACCCCAAAAACTAAATAAAAGGACGGCGCGGACCGAGCCGTAACACGGAATCAGCGCTTTGCATATCATATTTTCGAGCTAATACGACTCCATACGGTGGATCTTTGATTGTCCACGAATCCTCTGATAATAGAATATTTATTTGCAAGAGACGCTTGCGACTCCGAAAAATTCAAAAAATTATGAAATTTTCCACACAAGGAAGAAAAGATATGTCTAACACAACCGTATTCTTTTTCGGCCCTTATGATAAAGGAATGAAAAGAACCCTTGAAAAATTCTAGTATTTTTTTCTTCATGTTATCTGAAGAGTAACATTTACATAGTATTGTAGACAAAGGAAGAGTATGCAGTTTTGTATTCAATATTTTCTAAAATATCATTTACTGGTCTCTTGTGGTATTTCACAAGGATTTCAAAGGAAATATTGAAATATTAAAATGAAAGAAGAAAAAGTTGTAATGTCTTTCCCCAAGAATTTCTATTTACAGAATGCATTTGTGAATGTAAATACTGAACCAAATACAATGCGATTTAGTAATAATGGTAGTTCACTTCATAAATCGTTTACTAAATGTTCTAATATAATTAATATTGTCATGTATATGGAAAGGTACGTTACGATTTCTTGCAAAAAATATATCGTAAACTTTTAACTTTCTTAACTTAATAAGTTTAAACTTTATTCTCAACACCTTTGCAAAGGTAGGGTATACGCGTTTCCCTCATTGGCAGAAATGATCCCCTCTTATTAGCCGCAATTTTTAAGAAACGTGGGACTTGTGTCTGGGTGGTTGTAAACAAACAACGTGACGTCACCCGTCTCGCTCTCTCATGGTCTCCGTCTAACCTCTTCCAATTTGTTTTCATTCTAGTGTTTTGATTGGCTAAGTTACGCTAAGTGCTCAAGAGACGCGATTAGGCATTGCATATCAATTAGTTCATTGAGCTTCTTATTTACCAATAGAAGTGGGTTTCGGCAGATATAGAGAATATTCTCTAGTTCTTCGACGGAAATTGTGACATCTCTTCAGCAAGGGACGTAAACCGTGATCTCTTCTCGTGTAGCCTTATTAATGAGAAATGCTAGTGAGTGTGTTAGCTCGAAATGGTTAAAATATTTTCCTCACTCGTTATCCTGTATAACTCTCAGGCCATTATGTGGCTCATGGTTAAATGTGTCTTGATGCATGCTTTAAAATATCATAAAAAAATACGTGGCGTTGCATTAGTAAAGTTGAATACCGTCCCTAAAAGTACTGCAACCATTAAAAATTGATGCGCGCTGTTACTTTATTTACGCTAAGAAGAATGATATTCTCTTCTCTTGTTATTTTTCCGTCTTGCTAGCAACTTAATGAACATTTTGTATAGAAATGTAACTTTAATCATTTGCTAATTATAGTAACCTTTACAGTTAAAACAATTATTCTCTATGTAAAATAGAGATATCCAGTTATTTATACCTTCAAACAGGTCAACTGCTAAGTCCATGCTTATGAAAATTTCGTTTATTAAAATTACTTTCAACAACCCGTTACCTTGTATAATTTGAAAAATGTCTTAAATAATGATAAATGAAATAAAACGCATTCTGTGGCAACTGCTAAAATAATAAACATAAACGAGGTCGATTATCTTAATTGAAGTTGCATATTATATCCTTCATTTACTTAGCTCTTGCTGAAATGATTCAATTTATTCAAATCATTGCCGTTATTATTTCGTATCTGATTTATTCTGTGCTGATGATCATCGTTTTATTAAATGTATGGAGTGTCCTTGGATTTCCAATCATTTAGTGCCTCCGTGATGAATATTACTCACCATTCCATAACGTTTGTGAAATCATTTTAATCACATTAAAGGAAATTAATTTATTTAATATGGGCAGAGCGTGGGAGCAATAACGAACATTTAATATTTTATCTGAAAGATCAAGAGAGACGATTTTTATTACTGAGCAATCGAATGATGGTATAAAGAAATGTTTTAACTTTTATTCTTAATTCTTTAATTATAGAATATATAACAAGGTATTTTCGAGGAATGAGATTAATTTCGATAAAAGCTATTTGCGCAAAAATACTGTTATGTGATTACATTAAAAAGCATGGGAGAGACCGTTCTTATTTAACACTATTTGCCTATACAATGTAATCACAAAAATGAAGTTTGCAGGTGCTTTTATGTCAAAAATTGATTTTCAATTAATTAAACAACTCTTGAGTTTACAATTTTGTTTTGTTTCGTCAATAAATAAATTTGCAAATTTGAAATTGCGCCAGACATTCGATTAAATATTTGTAGCTTTTAAAGTAATTTAAATAATCGAAGAAATTACAATCTCATTCGTGTAAATAATGGTGACGCTAGCACGTGACTACGGAATTACAGTTGGCGGCAGAGGCGTAATTCATTGGCTCGTTTATTATTTATGTACGAGGAGAATTTAAATTCATCACTTTAATATTTTATATTATCGGAGCTTGACCTAGAATTTCGCAAATTACTTTTACGCGTTATTTATGAACGCATCTGTTATGTATAATGTTTGCACGTGTTGCATTAACCCATGTTTTAACAGAGTTTATATGTTCCTGTGAATTAGTGCAGTGATCCATGAAAGTATTGGTGCACATTTTAAAATTTAATAACTTTTCGAACGTGGACTAAATGACTTGAATTCTTGTTAGATGACAACCACTTAATGACTAAAATGATTCATTTTAATTTTGGTACTACTTGGAATAACAAAATTTAGAAAAAGCGTTTTAGTCTTTGTCATCATCATTTAGTCCAGCTTTATAGAAGTTATTACCTTCTAAAATGTCTACAAAACATTTTTCATTATTTAGTTATTAATTCCTTAAATCAGATGGTTTATTTAGCTAACAAACAATTGTCACATGTGTTACACATTTCAATGTTTTTGTGCTCAGCAGTATATCAATGTTTCAAAAGATTTCAGTCATCAAATTTCCATAAAGTAATTTATGGAACGAAAGACAAAGCGCAAAACAAATTCGTTTCTATAGCGTGGTGGTGACTCGTTAACATTCTCGCGGTTCTCCGCCGACGTATTTTCACTTCATCCGACCTTATTCGACGTTACGGGAAAACCAAACGAAAAGCAGAATTCTTCGACGCGATCGGACCATTCACCCCTTTCAACCCGTCTCTGTCTTCGCCTGGTTTTTCTTTCTCTTTCCCGTTTAATTGGTATGAAAAATCACGGGAAGGAGAATGGCGCGAATTACTGGAATTGAAAGCTCCATCCACGGCTCTTAATTACTAGGCCCGCGCTATTGGCAAATTCAGTCGCGCGTTGCGAACCAGCTTCGCGGAAACTAACGAATGTACTTGGCCGACTTTCTTTATTCTTCCGCGGAAAACTTTCGTCGTGCAACCCGTTCCGGCAAATTTTTCGGCTCACTGGTGGCCAGTTTAAACGAACCCGCGGGACAAACGTTGAACCCTGTCTTGTTTCTCTTTTACGTCTGCGTCAACAGACGATGCTGATAATGGCTCGCGGTAATTTAATGTGCCAATTTTTCGAGTGGCGAAGATTACCTTTTGTAGTAATTAGTAGGGGTGGGTGGTGTCCGACATTTTGGTGAGTTACCGATAATATATGCACAACTTCTAAAATTGTTCTAAAATTGTTCTAAATCTGCTCTAAATCTGCCTAAATCTATCATAAAATTGACCTAAAACTGACCTAAAATTTTCCTAAAACTAGCATAATGTTACTTAAATTATTCTTAAAACTGCCCTAATACTGATCTAAAACTTTCCTGAAACTAGGGCAAAATTACTTAAATTTGCCCTAAATTTTCCTTAAAATTGACCTAAAATTTACTTGAAATTTTCCTCAAACAACCCTAAATGTTCTTTAAATCTGTCTTAAATCTGCCCTAAAACTGTCCTAAAACTGTCCTATAATTGCCATAAATCTGTCCGAAAGCTGTCTTAAATCTACCCTAATTTGACTTAAATCTATCTTAAATCTGCTCAAATAGTGCACAAAATGTCGGTAATTTACCGATCTGTTCCGAAGCCGAAATGTTGCGTACCCGCCCCCAGCCCTAGTAATTAGACGGTAAATGTTCATGTACGATAAATATTCAAACTATATATGATATTTATGCGCATATAAATGTGCATGAAAAATATGTGTAACACGTTGGAAAATATGCAAAATATGCGCGAAAGTATTTAACTATGCAAGATATTATCTATGCATTATATTAAGTATCGTAAACGTAGTACAGCTACTCTGACGTATCATTGCATGTAATAGAGTATTTCAAATGTTTTTATATATAAATATGTAAGATATATAAAGTGTGCAAAATGTAAAATATATTCTTGGAACGACTTGATAATGATACCTGTTCCTGTAAGACCAGGTTTTGGACTTATTTTATGATAATTATAGATTCTTCATTTTATAATTATTCGGATTCTAAAATTACTTTTGTCATCAATTACCGAATTTATTCAAGCTTATTTTGTAATAAAAATGGTGAAATAAGTAGCGATAAATTTGCTCTTGTCACTTTATTGTAAAAAATAAAGCGAAACAAGTATTAAAAAGTAATAGTTATTTTCTACCTAAAACTATATTATTGATTTTCTCGAGCAAGTTGTCATAAACTGAAATTAAATTATTAATGTATAAAGCGGACATTTCTCAATTCACCTCAGAAGCTAAAAATTAAGTATACAATCCAATTATATGTTCCACACGATACAGTAGTGGGCAGAAAACATCAACGGAAGTTACGTATCGCGTTTCGATTCGAATATAAAAACCAAATATTTGGTAAAACGCGTGACGCTGGAAGTGGTACTCAACACTAGCGACTCTCTTGTCGCTCAGCGTAATAGAACCGTCGTATGCAGAGTACCACTGCAGGTGGCATGCATTTTGTCATACTATTTCGGTTCTCTATCCAAAACGAATCGCAATCTGTGACTTACGGTGACGGTTTCTTATGGATCGATCGTTCGCTTCAGTGCGTGATGAAACATATTTTGTTCTACATTTTTCATATCTGGAATAAATTGTTCCTCTATGTCAACCGTTATGATTTGAACACATTTATATATTTTAAAAATAACACGAATATTAAGAAGATTTATTATTAATGAGATTATTAAGAAGAATCCGTAAGATAATTTTATAACTTATTTCCAATTTACAGTCAATATGACTGATTTCGGATTTTTTCTTTCATAATTACTGAAATTATGAAAAAAAAAGAATATATATGACATACTATATTATAAATTAAATTGTACGAAATTTAAGTAAATCTAAATTGTTAATGTTAGAAAATAGTACACAAATTAGTCGCGTTTAGAGCTCGATAGTTCTAGTGTTTCAAATTGTTTCATTATTAAAGGTGGACAATGAACAATTCAGAAAAAATTAAAACGACTCGGACAATATTAATGCAGGAAGTTGTGAAATATGTCAACTACTGTTTCGGATCGCCCGGTACGCTTTGTCAGGAAGTAAATTCTGATGCGCGGCACGTGCATCTTTTTTCCAGTTCCGCGCCGACCGGAATCCAAAACAGCTCATTTTCATACCGAAACCATTCCGCTAAACGAATATAAGCATGCGCCTCCAATCCATAAGCAACCGGACACCTAGTTAGTTTAAGAAGGAAAATTTAAATTGCGATACACCACCTGGCCACACGTATATGAATGTCGGCCAGATTTACTCGTATTTGGTATTATAAATGACGTTGTAAATATGCATTCACAGCTTATAATGAGCTTATTATTATGCAATACTTTTTAGAATTTACTGAACTTTAAGCTTCGTTCTTTATTACTGTGTAAGCTAATTAGCCATTAATTTATCGCTTTCATAATTCTTTAAATCACGTTTTATACTCTAGAATAAAAACATGTAAACGAAAAATTGTAATTACTACATTTCATAATTTACTTGCGTATTTGAATTACTCATTCAAGAAATAAAATGAAATGCTATTATAATTTGTTGAAATTGCAAAGAAAATTGTTAAGATTCTTTTTATAATTGCGTTGCCTTATTAATGTTAATAATGTTAGTAAAAGTCCTTAAAGAGTAAAACACAGTTTGCAAAATAGTTTGCATAACTCAGTTTTCTCCTCCATATTAAATTAACGTGATAATTTTGAATGTTCTACCGAGTCGCATGCTAATTCCCAAAGTTCAGCCATATTCTACAGCGAAGATGTAGCATCTTGATCTTTCATATAAGGAACTAATTGACTTTCGAATTCCTCCGTAAAAGTCTTTTTAAATCTACCGATCTGCGGCGCCGAATTTTTAATCTCGCTTTCTCGAATCGCTTTAAATTGGTCTTTCAAATATGTTTTTTTGGAACATGGAAAGTTTCAGACCTTAAATAGCATTTTCGAAGCCACATACATATAATTCTGTGTTCATTTTTCTTTCCCTGATCAATTTCAATTTTTTACAGAAAAATAAAGAAGGGAAACCTAAGAAGAACTGTTTAATTTTAGGAAAAAATGTTTAAAAATCTGGTTGGTACTGGACGACTATAAAGCTGGTGATCATTGTATAACAAACACGTAAATTTAGATATTTTACATAGTATATTAATGAAATTGCGAAACACTGGACATTATTTTGTAAATGGAACAGTCCAGAAGTAAGGCAAGTAATGTGATAAAATGATTCAATTACTTGAAATAGAAGAAATCGATTATGAAAGGTAACTTTTATCGTACATGTAACAACAAGGGTAAACGCTGAACATCTTAAAACTCTCTCCCATACAGGTCGTTCCAGAACTGATATTATATATATCTTTAATGTAAGTGCTTTCATAATAAAAATGTTCTCCGCGATTTTGTTAACGAGCTATTGACGAATGCAGCTATACTAGCTTTCTGATTGGTTCACGTTTGACGTCAATAACTCGTCAATAACTCGTCAACCCGTATTTTCGCCAAGGAGAAAGTGATTCTAAATCACTCGAGGATTCATCCCTTTCCAAGCGGAGCAGGAGTTTGGGTACCCCCTGCGCAAAGCTAAGAAAGGGGAAAGACGTGGACACGTACCTTCAGAGTCCGACGTGTCGGAGAGCGGTGGTTCGTTCGCAATGTACTGTCGGCCGCTCAGCAAGTTGTTTTCGACGATGGGTCGTTTGTCCTCGAGCTGCCTTCTGAAGCCGCGATGATCGTCCTGCAACAGGAGAGTAAGGGCACACCTGTTAATGTCGGTTGAATGCGGGCTACAGAGCGCGCGCGAGCCACTCGAGCTCGCTTTTCACGCTCGGCTCGGGGAACATTCGTACGAGGCTGGTCCGTACGCCGAAGGGAATAAGTAGGCTAATTCGTCGAGCTTTAAACGGCGGCGACGATGAACGAAACGACGACTACGACTACGCTGACGACGATGACGACGACGACGACGACGACGACGACGACGACGACGACGACGACGCCGGGTCGACGGTTGGCGGACGTGCAGAGCCATCGACGTCGCCTTCATCTCGACTACGGTGCGCATCCGTAATTTTGTTTGACAAGGTATCACGGCGTCGGGCGAAAGTTGGCCGACCGGCTACCTGTGCCCCGAGTGGCTGAAATGCAGCGCTCGCGATATCGCTCTCGCGACTTCTCGTTAACGAGATTATCTCGCTCCCCGTTTCTGTCTTTACCGCGCCCAGCGTTTCCGTTTCTTTCCTCCGCCGTTCTTGCCAACTCAAGAATTTAGACGTCGCGCGGCTCGGCACGGTTTTTGCCGGTCCGTTTCTCTCTCGCCTCGTTCGCAACCGTGCAGCGCCAGCCACGGCTCTCACTCTCTCTCTCTCTCTCTCTCCTCTCCTTTCCTCTCCGCCCGCTCGTTTTCTTCCGGGAGGTCTTGCGCGCGCGTTCTCCTCTTTTTCCGTCTCCTTGTTGTTTTTCCGGATTTTCTTTCATTTTTTTTTCCGCGTCCTCACGGCGAACGCGAGAGACACGTTTCGAGTCGCGTGAAATCCTTTCAAACAGCCCGGAATAATTCACCTACTTTCGTAGCTGCGACGACCGGAATCTCTTCTTCAGCTTGTCGGACCGACGACGAAACGCGCGGTTATTAGGGATTGTTCGCACCGCTTACCCTTCGCGAGTATGGAATTATTTTAGCGAAGCGATATCGCGGGTTCTTTACTGTCGTTTTATTTTAGCCGGGGATTCACGGGCGAACGTTTAATGCGAATTCATAGGCGTGTTGGAGAAGTCTGAATCGTGGTGTTGTTCGCTAAAATATTTGGACACAAGCTAAAAGGTGTGACTCTTTAAAAATTGAATCGAATGACTACAATATTTTTGATACGCTGGAGAAATTTGTTCGCTAAGGGATCGATGCAAAAGTTTTAGCAAAAATTGGAATTGGACGGAACGATTCAGAAATGAGAACATTGAAGAAAGTCATTTTCAGATTTCTCAAGTTTTGTAGAAAATTCAAGTCGTTTAATTTGTGTTGTAAAAAATTATTCGCGACAAATTGAATTGTTGTACTTAAGAGGATTTATATTTGAGAGGATTTATTTTGTCCTTTTACTTTGTTGATATGCAAAATTCGTTTTTTAATTTCATTAATTATAATCTTATTGATATTGATCTAGTAAATAGTTGTCTAGCTAGTGAATGCATTTTTCTTATCGTCGAATTTTAAAAATGAAAAGAAAAATGTTACAAATCGTAAAACTGAAACTTCGTGATTTTTATGTCGTTTCTCCGGCGTCAGGAAATAAGGTCAATTCGTTAGTTAAGAAGCTAGAAGTAATAGAGGCATCGTTCACTCAATTGGAACTCGAGACGATTTCTAATTGGCCTCGTCGAGGTAATCGTCTTATCGGTACGGTTATCGGAATGACGGGTTAATTACGCATTGCGTTCCGTGCACGCTAACGTGTTAACATTATTCTTCATCTCGATACCTGCCATTTTTAACCCTGACATAACTATGGCCAATTCTGCGATGATCTTGATACGCATATATTACACATAAGAAAATATATAAATCACTTATTACTGAAATAAACAGTAATATATAGAATATATAAACAGGAGAAATAAATTGCTTTTTATCCTTACCATTTTTCATTACGGCAATATTAGCAACCATTAAAATATAAATAAATCAATACACACTATATAGTTCTTCAAGAATATATTAGTCATTCCAAACAGCTTATCTCTCAAGTATTAATGATTCTGTGTGGCATCATGCCGACAGTTTAAAGGTTAAGGAACTTGACTACTTTGTTTTATTTCGCTGTTAATCAGGACGTAAAGATAAGGGAAGAAATAGGTCAACTGCATAGACGCCACTATCCCCGTCTGTCAACTACGATTAACCGCGTCCGACTCGAATATTACTTTCCTTCTAAAAGGCATTCACATTCTTACGGCGCGAAGAATAGCTATGCACTCCGTTCTACTTTATCGTAATTCTTAAAATTACTCGACATTCAAAGCTTTAATAAATTCTTATAATATCTATTATAATGCCAACATTGTATATTATAATACCTATTGTAATACTAATATTGTATATTATAATATCTTATAATATACTGTGGCGACCCAGATATTAACGGTTGTGAGGTCAACGTACTGCGAAGGAGTTTTTATAATTTTATGTTTTACAGAAATATTCCATATCAGACGTTATTAATTCTAAAGATCAGAATTTGTTTAAGACAGGCATTTCTATATTGATATCTTGTTGAAAAGGGCGTAGTAAAGCAAACGGGGCATATTTTGATTAAATCAACAGCTTTTGAAAATAGATATATAGTTTTATATATTTACGTAAACATCCGACATTTCATATGCACCATCCTAATAAAATGTTATAGAATAATATTTAATGAATAACGAAAATTAATAATAATGTGTAACAAAATTTAAAAGAGGTCGCTTTTTATGTCGATAGGAAAAGTTTAGATTAGTGATATTATTAATATTAAATTTAAATTAAATCTTCGTATTCTTTTACTTTGCGCATTTGTGAATAAGACAACGCGATACATATTATTCGATAAATATTACGTAAATTATACCAGAAAAAAAATCAGAGGCATAGCAATCGCTTAAACCCAGGGTGATCGGTACTCTGCATCATTATCACCAAAAAAATGGCCGCCCGCGAAGAATAAAATAAAAAACAGCACGCCTTAATTGGTCGCAGCGACAACTGAAATGGTCGATATAACAAGTCGCGTTCGCGAAATTATATCGGAGCGGGGCAATTATTGAAATCCGGCATTTCCAGCGGTAAACAGTAAACTGTCGAGTGCCGCACAAAGAACTTCCCCGCGAACGATCTTCCCCTGTTCCGATCGGTGTTCACCTAATTTCCAATAATTCGCGAAGCGCCGGCAATTAAAGTGAATTCCAATTTCCAGGAACGGCCACGTCAGGGGGTAGCACCGGAGTCGTTGTTCCGCGCGATCGAGAGGGCTCGTTGAAATCTATTTCGTTCGCAGGGGGAGGGGAGGGGGGGGGGATAATAATCGTCGTTCCCTGCTAATTTCTCGTTTCGTTCGACGGCGATACACCCTCTCCTTTTTTTTTCTTCTTTTTTTTCCGTTCCTGTATCGCACGGTCGATTCATTTCCCGTTAAAGCCGCGCGGCACCGGGGAGGGTAACGCGCCGGGGCTGTTGGGTCCCGCTGCAACGACCCGTTTACGGCGAAAGCGCGTTTTACGTATGCAACGTTCGCGCGAGCCGTTTCGATTTCACGCGCGAATGTGGCGGCCGTAGCGAGAACCCGCGCGATTCGGTGCGTGCCGCGGCGCGCGCGGGGCTATCGATTTATCATCCGGTGCAATCTCGCGACCGGCTCAACTTTTCGGCAAAATTCGCCGCGTGTGCCGGCCCCATCCTGCGTGCAGCAACATTCCGTGCACCCAACGCGCCTACTTTTCTGCAACCGATCGATGCGCTTTCAATATCGGACAGCTTTACCAACAAATAGATTTAGGCGCAGCGGCTCTCGCTGCAACACTGGCCGACAGATCTCTACCGTAACTGGTCCAACCTTGAATACAAGGTACGATATAATTACGATCACAATTACTTGCTTGATAAGTTTAACCCTTTCGGCACGAGTGCCGAATATAGCCGGCGTCCATGCGATGACCGGCATAAATAACAGAATTTTATATAAATATCTTTTAATATTGTTGCGCGTGTTCTTCTTATCTTTATTCAATTAACACAATTATAAACCAAAACAGAATGTAATTTCTAGCTCGACAGACAGATTACGATTCCGTCTCTCGACTGACTGTCGATTCAACGCTTTCGTGACAACCCCGAACTTCTTATATTTCCTTAATGGTTGTTCACTGTAAAGTAATTCTTCATTATGACGACTCCATATGAACTACCATCGTAATAATATTAAAGCTACGAGCAACACGTTTTGTTAAAAAACATTGCCTTATCGAGCACAGTTTTATTTAACGCTTAGGAATATCTTAAGGAGGATGATTGACCATGTGCGCGCGTACCGAAAGGGTTAAAGAAGAAGAACAGTGGTATAATAAGAGGGAGATCTGCAAAATGTTGCAGCTATAGGGAGAGTGCAATGTGCAGGATGCAGATAAATGAATAAACAGGACAGCTAATTGAACCGTTAATAAAAGTGTTAATTTATAACAAATGTACCTTCATCGACAACTCAGTTTCGTGGCGCGTACTTTGTGACAGACAGACAGGATGCAATTACGTTAATAAGTAATTTTCCCGGTTAAATATAATATGTGGAGTAAAATGGGAAAAGGTTAGGTGCACGGTGCTAGGTGCACGGGAGATAATACAGATTGTAAAATTCACACCGTATTAAGCTTAATGCTGAGTATGTACGGTCTATGGTGCGCGACGCAGAATACATGCATTACAAAATTATATTGTGTACGTTCATAATGTATGCTCGCGTACGTTATACATAATGGAGAATGCGGTGTACAGAGTTTCCACCCCATACACTGCGGGGTACGAGGTGCGGAGTGCATATTATATAATGCGTAGTGCTGGATGTATATTACATGAAGCCCGATATGCGTGTCGAATGTAGAGAATGTTCGTAATGTACGACGATAATGCGCGATGTGCTCAGAAGGTGCATTCCGTAATGCGTGGTATACGTCGTGTAATTTGAACATCACAACGCATACTAATGCGTCGGTGTAGAGTATAGTACAGATGTTTTCTTCCGCGGAGCGCACGATGTCTTATAGATAGTGCATAATACACCGAACGCGTCGCGAAACTGCATGTCGCCCGGAGCACTTTACATAATGCATCGAGCATATGATGCACATTACATGATATACGATGCATACCTATTGCATATTGAGTGGTACACATTACGCGATGTTCACCTAGATAGTAAATGCTGTGTTTCGTATTGTCGTCTGTTAAACTCCACTGGCTGATACCTTTGCACTCGAAGCCATTCTAACTGTAAACGTGAAATAATTTTCCTGGCTCGTAGTATTTCTGTTCTATGCAGTAAAGTGCACTTCTACGCGTACGAAATTAACTCTCGCGATTCGTGGCAATAGTTTCACTGCTCAACAATTTTTTAAATCTAAACTTTATCGTTATAAAAATTATTTTGAAACGTAATAGAATGATTTTAATGCTGCCTCAGAGTCACCATTCGAGCGCAAAGGGTTAACACTTTACCGATTCGGTCGTAAACTCTTTTATATTTTTACAATATTAGAATTGATTAACATTTCTTTATGTTAGCTATTTTATTTAGTTTATTCACCACGAAAGGTATCTAATATTTTTAAAATGATACAGTAATATCTTGGTAATAAGGGCAATTATTCATTGCCATGACTGATTTATAGTTTACCGGTCGGAGTAAAAAGCTGATTTATAGGCTGCCGGTCAGTAAAGTGTTGACATTTTCGATTTGTCGAGCGACACACATTGAAACAATATCATTTGCTATTATACCACTTTAAACAGAACAGATATTTTCTCTTAATTCACAGTTATTTCCGACAGAAAACATTTGCAATCGCTAGAAAAATTGAAGGGAAAACGCTGTAAACAGTGTTAAAACGACTGTTCCGTCGAGAAATCAGCTGGAAACGATATTTCTTGGTAAGCGACTTGAGGGGATGTTTCCACCCTCTACACGTTTACGGTCAACCACGAGTTACCTTACGGTGGACACCCAACATGATACAAAGCATATGGTCACTTTTATATTTTCATAATATTTTGAAAATAATTTGCCTACCCGGTTATATTTTTCTAAAAAAAAGGGACTTCTAAAATAGTAGATCTAGTTACTGTGAAGTGACCAATTGCTGTGCCTTTGATTTATTATGGCGCATAACTAATTTCACGTTTATCGAATAAGACACACTGCATATCTTTATCCAAAACTGAATGAAATAAAACAATAAGATACAGTTAAACGTAAAGTTAATTACGTCCGGGAACAAACCAAAGGCGCAGCACTCGGCCGGTCCGCAGTAAGCGGCTCAACTACTTTACTCCTATCTTCGCGAAGACCACAGCTCGGCGGGGTCAGTTGATAAATAATATTCTCCGGTCGTGAGAGATAATCTTAAACCATCGCTGCGGCAAGTCGTGTCCCATAATTTGTATAAATTATTACGCAGCGTCGTCCGTTTACTTACAACTATTCGCGCTCGTATTAGAACACCGTTCGCGAAGCCATTCCCCGGGAATTCCGGCATTACGCGGGAACCGCTATATTGTTCAACTGCTATACCGCCTCGCGGAGTTCTGTTGGATTAACTCCTGGGTACGGTCATTAGTCGGGCGCATTTGCGTCTCTCTCTCTCTCTCACTCTCTCTTGGGTTTTCTCGCGCGGGCCGGCGTTAGTTTGTGACTTAAAATTATGCGTCGCACCGCCGTGAAATATTTAACAGATTACAAAACTCATCAATTCTTGCCTATCCGACGGTTCGCAATTTTTTACGAGGCTCTCCAGCATCTCGCTGTTCCCGTCGTTGGGGGGGACGCGTTGGCGGACGAAACGTCATAGTCGTTGATTATGTTTACCTATCGCGTGCACGCGCGTTAACCGTAAGATATCTGTCCCAGTGGTTGGACAGTTTTTTAAAGTTTGATACATGTAATATAATAATATTTTAATTTCACGTGAAAATGGAAAGAATTTTTCAAAATGAGTAAATAGCTTTGGCGGTTGAGCGTAAATATACGACCGTAAAAGGTATGCATGTATTAATAGACCTTAACCTCTTAGGCATTGCTGGATTTAGTGCGAATGAAATTTTTCATAATTAAATTACCATTTTCTTAATATAAATATATTTTTGGTATAGCTATATATAGTATTAGCTATATTTATTCTTAGTGTATTGGACATATACACTGTCACTTTAATCGTTTACTTTAACAATTAATAATACAATTGGGTAAAGCGCGAAACATCCGTGAAAGTCATTATAATGACGAGTCGTGCTTAAGAGGTTAAAATATGTATTGCAATGCTTCCAAACTTCTATATTTTACATTCTTTAAGAAATGAAAAAGAAAGCGTTTAAAAGTGGAGACAGTAAATGCATAATATAATTTACGTAATTCATTGTACAGAACAATACTACGTGACTGTACTTTGACGTGTGCCGAGAGGCTGTAGAAGCAGCAAAGTGACGGTGAATTATGTGCCACGCGGAATTGTCGGTCTAATGAAATTGAGATAAAATCGTAGAGATTCGATAAACGAATGGGCACGGAGTTGCTGTCGTCGAGAAGCCGGTAAACAATTATATCTAAATACAGCGAATGAGATTTTCCTGTGTTGTAATGCCGCTACTTGAATACTGTTCTCATTCGGAGCGGCTGAGTACGGAGATAACGTGCACGTGTTGCAGCTGCATGTTGTCACGTCGCGAACAACAACGACTACGACTACGACGACGCCGTCGTCGACGACGACGACGACGGCAACGCCGACGACGATGGCCAAGCAAAAGCATTTCGAGTGGCGCCGAGCAAAAGAACACGACGAGGACACTACACACAACCTTTAAAGAACGATATTTGAATTTCATGCATCGCAGATGCGACATTGGCACATCACGTAAACCCCGAAACTCGCTTATTGTTCGAAACACCTGTACGCGACGACCTTTTTGCCCGGTTTTATTTGCTGTTCGTGTACATCGGCTCGAACTAACTGCTATCGGGCAGAATACATTATGTTTTATCGTCAACATCGTCCAGATAAAAATTGAATTGCGCTCGTTTTCCGCGTACAGAATTATTCCTGCCTTGCTCGGGGTCGAGCACGTAGAAACAGCTCTGCACGGTAATTCTAAATTATCCTCGCACGATCGTTTGCTTCTTCACGAATCTGGACCAATGGTCCGATGTACGGTGACTTTAAAAATTACTTGCTGTTTTGGACGAGTAGATCATTTCAGTTTTATACATAGAATCTTTCACAGAGAAAATTATCATCTCAAACACACGATATTAGATTATTGTGTATGTTTGCAGAGTACGGTTAATTAATTTTTGTATTGGAATGGAAAGCACTGGAGTTTCAAAGACATTGGAACTGCTGACTTCGTTAACCCTTTGCACTCGAAGCCATTTTAACTCTAAATCTAAAATCATTTTTCTGGCTCACAGTATTCCCATCTTATGCGACCGAATGCATTTTATATTTACGAAATTATGTCTTAAAAATCGTACCAGCAGTTTCACTTTTAACAATTTGTTAAATCTAAATATTGTTGCTTTAAAGATGATTTTGGAACGCGACGGAACAATTTCAATGGTATGTCAGACTTACCACTCGAGTGCAACGGGTCAATAGGCAGCATTTACGAGGCCTGTCTCAGCGTATATCAAAATAACTTGAGAAATTTCTCGATCCTCCGATTAATTGTCTATTTTACTCACGGTCCGAGTTCTTCTCGTCGTCGTAGCGCGTCGCAAAAAAAAAAAAAAACACACACACACACACAGAATTTCGGATAGCAACAGTTCGAAACGCGACGGCCCCGATCGATCGGCTTTCGCCCCAAATCCTCGATTTCGAACTCACACCCCGAATTCCTTCGAATCCGGCCGGCGGGCCGACCCATATACCGACTTATTTTCCAGTCCCCGGGTAATTAGCAGCGCCTCTCGTTCACGGGGATCGATACTGTCGCGGCTCGAGTTTATTTATTCGCACACGTAATCAGCTGACCCGGTTAAACGGAAACTACTGCGGCAGAGCGCAGCCGAAAAACAGGGATCACCTAAGGGCGGATTTCTAAGAGCCGAGAAACTCGTATCCCCCCTCCCCGATTAATGGGACCGGGTGTAACGGTGGGATCGGCGAGCGTGGCTCGCGATAAGTGGCGGCGCAGGTGTCGCCTGTCGATGACATCCGTGATCGGGATCGCGTTACATGCACCTTATCATGGCCGTACACTCGCAGGGGTCGGCGCATAAGCGCGCCGAGAGCTGTAGCTAGTAACATGCGCGTTCTAATCTGGATTACTCCGAACTAGTCCGTCTTTGTGCGTGGAAACTGGGCCGGCGAGAGGGTTGCTGCTGCTGCTGCTGCTGCTGCTGCTGCTGCTGCTGCTGCTGCTGCTGCTGCTGCTGCTGCTGCTGCTGCTGCTGCTCGACCCAGCCTCTTCTCCGAACCCCTCCAGCTATCGCCGACGCGTGCCCCTCGGTGTCCACGCACACACAAACGCACATACACACACACACACACCCTGCACACCTAATTGCGTCATTTTCGTGTAATCCAGTCCATTGCAGTAGGTTACAGGCACCGCTGCAAGGTACACGAGCCTATTTGCCTGGGGCAAGATTGCGCAGGCCTGTCCGGATACCAAGATTACTTAATGGCCGGAACACCGATTCTTGAGTGGTTTTGCGATCCGGATTCAATGGGCTCGACGGATTCTTGAGATCTCTCGACGATGAGAATACTTTTATTCTTACTCTGATTTTACTTCATTTTCGGGTTTACAATGCGTTTTGAACCGGGATCGTGGCTGCTATATTTTGGTTCTATGCTGAATGAGAATGTATTTCGATTGCACTAAACTGAAGTGGGGTAAAAGATCGTTTTCTCTTTTGAAAGGAGTAATGAACTGAGTGTAATTTAACCCCTTGCACTATAATAACGAGTCAGACTTCTGATACAGATTTTGAGAAGAAAAATAAATTGTTCTGTTATCAAAATCTAGAAATGAAAGCGCATAAAAGATAATAAGAAAATCAAGTCTTGTAACCCTCTGCTTTTGAAGCCATTTTAACTCTAATCCCAAAATAGTTATTCTAACAATTAAAAGTATTTCCATTTTGATATGGCTTAGTGTATTTTATGCACCTAAAATCGAGTCTTGTGACTGAATTATGACATTTCCTGCGTGCATATCTTGGTAAGCATAGTACCTTATTTAATTTACTGGTTCGTGATATTTTTTATGCATTGTCCGACAATAACAGTGTTTTTTGTGAACTTTTTCTTTGCATTCTCGTCTCTTTTTTCTTTCCATGATTTTATCGTATACATTACGCGTAACTTTATGTTACTTTTAATTTGCATTGCGCATTTTCTCGATGCTGCGCCAGCAAACATTTCGATCCTCGATTATTTCACGAATAGTGATTACAATATATATGGAGACTCACCTGTTGTTTTTGCAAAGCAGCCACATCACCGCACACAGGACCAAGACCGGTGAGTTCAGTATCCTTCCTGATCACCCATTCGATGAGTTCGCGCAATGATAACAGCAGAGCGTTCCAATGTTCGGTATTGCTCTCCAATCGATTTCTAGAAACAGAACGAGCGAAACGAATTAGTGATAATTACAAATTGAACATCCGGTAAACGGTACAGGAAATCAATTCGCTACCGTTCGAAGTCTGCTTTGAACTTGAATTCTGTATCGAATGAATGAAAACCGCACGGCATAATACAAAATACGGAATCGAATGAACGGTTCATAAAATCGAATGCGCTGACTATGATATACGTTTAAAGTATCTGAAATGGAATCAGGCAATCAAATTAATTAAAGTTACGTACGTAATGTACTTTTGTTGGAACGCGAGCCAATTACGCCGCGATTTTTCGAATAATTAGCGCAACGGCGTATCATCGGGGGGCTGGGATTAATCGAGTTACTATTCGATATACGAAACTGTGTGCAGGTCGAACGAATAATCGATTGCGTTTTCATAGTTGTGACGGCACGTTTTCAGCCACGGGCACGGGGGAGGGGGTCGTCATCCATTGGACGTGGATTAGAGGCGTAGAGGTGCGAAGGTGGGCACGGGGCGGTCGGAGACTGCACGCGACTTATGCATCAGCCGTGGAAACGACGCGGAACGTATGTGTCTGGCCGTAAATACTGATAAGGGTTGCGCGTCGTCGTCGGCGCGAAGGAATATTTATTCTCCGGAAAAAAGTGCGACAGAGCGAGAAAATGAAAGCGCGAACGGTGACGAATGGGAAAACGAGACCGAGGATCGCGGTGCTAGGAAAATGGTGCGAGGGGGCTTGATGGAAAGAGGAGCCGAAAGCCTGTAATGGGGCGAACTATGCGAGAAGGGAAAGAGAAAGGAATGACAGAAGACGGCGGGCATCTCAGAACTTCCGAAGAGAAATGGCGCTACAATGTGAATAGAAAAGGATAATTGCGAAGATAGAATATACTATAAAATATAGATAGTAACTACTAGAAGATGAGCAATACTTCCTGCTATCGGGAATGCAACCTTTGTCAAGATATTTATTTATACAAAAATAAATAGTATTTTGTAATAGTAATAATATTTCTGTATAAAAAATCGATAAACGAGATTTGCATCTGCCAACGCTCATAAACACCGGATGAGACAGATATAATTCTCAGGTGACTCAAAATCGACTCGTGCTTCTTCGCACGAATTACGACACGCGAGACGTCGTTCCGCAGATGATTTGCAAGCACGATGCATCTCATCAATTCCTTTCCGTCTTAATCTCTTGCCCGTACCCCCGTAATACGAGCGCCGGCGAACTGATGGAAGGAATTTATGGAATCGGAAAAGTTGTGAGAACGAGAAATACAAACATCCGTTGTAACTGCGGCGAGACGGAGAAAAGGGGTTGACGCGTCGAGACTGGATGGGCTAAACAGACAGGTGGAATGGATCAGAGGCGAAAGAAATGGAAAGGATTGATAGGGGGCGAAGATCGTGGCGCGAGGAGACGGCTGGCAAGGAGGGCAGGAAGAATGGCGGTCGGGATTTAGATTTATATTCGACCATTGTTGCAGCATCGTCGACGGAGCAGCAGTCCCTCACACCCTTAACATCCAACTCCTGTCTCGCCTCTCCTCGTACCGCCGCGGCGCGCGTACAACCCTCCTTTTCATCCTCGAAAGCCGCGGACCCGCCTTCTGGTATCGCGAAGGAACAGCATCACGGCCGGATATATTGCAGTTATTGTAACGTCGATGAAAGTCCTGCGGAATTCCGCGAGGTAGCTGTACGCTTCCGGCGTATCTGGCCCTAGTGTACATACGTATATATGTATATGTGTCTACATATATATGTATATAGGTACGCGGTGAAAGGTACTACTGTGATTTCTTCTTCCGCGAGATAAGGAGTTTCGGATACATCGTTTCTTGAACGATGAATACCGTTAGGAAGGATACGTCGCGAGTTTTCCGACGGCGAATAAAGTGGTCCGTCGACGAAAATTTAATCGAAGTTGAATAAAGGGAACCCGACTAGTCCGTGCTGATTCATTCCTCTTGAACCATCGGTATTTCTTGTAGACATTTGCGACACGCGGCGATCGAAGAACAGGATAATATGATGAATCTTTTCAATTTAAACGCAACTTGAGCTTTAGCGGTAACAGTAGATACAGTTTTTTACGTAGAAATTTATATAAATTCTATTGGATGAGGAAATATGTTGGATTATGATTTGTATAGAAACTATAGAGCGCATATATAAGCCTATAACTATAACCTACGTACTATAACAACGAGATTCATGATAAAGGCCTGAGAATGTTAATAATTTCTTCCAAATCGAAACAAAATTTTATTCTTGTGTTATCAAAATCTATATATTGGAAATAAAGTTATAGTGATTATAGTTCTATTAGTAAAATTATTAAGGGGGCATAGTTAAACCATACTACCTTATTCAGAAGTGTCCAGAAAATACTACTACGCATGCTACAGCTTCGTTACTATTATCAGCGTCAAAATAACATAATCCAAAGTTGGAAATTTGCGTTTCCTTTTAAATCGATTTTTCTCGAAAACTACACATGGGAAATGAAATAAAACAACAGATTCGTATTCAGCTTAAAAAGACGCGATAGGAATGTTTACTGACAGTTATAAATTCAGGCACGTTTCGAACAAAGTAATAAATCCGTAGGAGAACAATACGCTAATTGTAGTACGGAAAGAGATAGTCGCTGTAGAGCAGCGGCCATTACTTTTGCATACACCTGGTAGTAAGATTGATGGAACAGTTGTAATACTGTACGGTCGTCTCTGCTTATTGCGAGCAGAAACAGTGAGTAATGGACGGACACATTAGCCAGTCCCAGGTTAACTTGACGAATACATTTAGTTACAGATTATTCTTATGGAAAGATGTTGCACTAATGTCTATTTTATCTCGCTCGGAACATCTAAATTTCTTTACTTCTTAATTTGATTTTAAAAGAATTTGTGAAAGTAGAGCAAATTAATCTTTGCAGTCTGGTAACACCTGATATATTTGTTTAATATTTAAGAGTGTTTTGAGCTGATAATTGTTTTTATTTGCGATATTATATTATCAGTTCATATTATTAAAAAATTGAATAGCATTATACGAATTCTAAGGATGATTTTAACTAGAATTTCAGTGACTAATATATTATAACACGATAGTTATTTTGATCCAGTCAGCAATAATCAGATCTTCAATTCTCATCAAGAAAAGATAGCGCATCTTAAATAGAGAAAAAATGAAACGTGATAAAAGAATTTATATTTTCAAAGTAATAAGCAATTTTCTCATAAAGACGTTGATGAAGTTTCGTGAATAATAGATGAAATAATATCTAACGATTAAGATATTTCTCCATATTATAATATATTATAAGAACATATGTTTCTTTGAACAATTACAGGAATAATGAAACGTCATTGCGATTCCTCAAAAAATTGTCTAGTTCTATAAAATTACTGTTGCTTAATAATGCTTCTGTTCACATACTTACACTTAAAAAGCATATGTATCTCAGTGATCTAGGAATTTCTGAGATTGCATCTGTGTCCCTCGATATTTTAAAAATTAAAGCTTCTGCAAGAAATGCTTCAGCAAATGTTACTTCCTTTCTTTACATAAAATTAAATTCTGCAATAGAAAGTATACCAATCTCCTAAAAAGATAGCATCGATCTTCATACATGCAAACAACTTTCATCTGGAACCTTCATTTGTATATTCTTAAACATGAACGAATTATTTCTATATAAAAAAATCGAAAAATGAGACTTGCATCCAAGTCTCCAGTTTCAAATGACTGATCCTGTACAACAGTTTGAGAGAGAGAGAGAGAGAGAGTTAACGTCAGAACCTTTTAAATCCTCGAGGTTAACACCCCGTACAAGCATTGACTTTCATCGTAGGATCCTATCTCCGGCGGAAACAAATGAGCCAGCGATCGATAGCGACGATGTCGGCTGTTTAATCGATGCGGTCGTCGTACGATTAATTGCTCCAAGTTCGCCGGAGCCTGATTACCGGCAGGACAACGGATGTTGCACAGGGGTTAATGGAACATCAGCGTAATCCGTGTTCCGGCCGAAGTGGCGCAGTCACGAAAAATACTTTACAGTAAACGTACCCTACGTCCCGCCGCTCGTCGTGCCGCCGCACAGTGGTCGAAAAGCCCGAAATCATGGTCAAAACCCTAAAAATCGAAGTTGACGGGGAGGAGTTTTGGACTTACGGATTGGCCACTTTAATAATGCCTCCGTATGATGGGAAAAATCAAATGACCCATACTTTTATACCTGAATGGCAATTTCACCTCGAACTTCGAGTTTCTTGGACGGTCATTACTCTTGAGCGTGAGCGACAGTACGAAGTGCATATTCCGAAGCTTGTAACTTTTGTTGGAAGTTCTGTTTTTGAATTGTGTAAAATGGATATTGTTCCTGGTGGTAAGTACAACATTTTCTAGTGTTAACATATCAAGAATTGTCAACTATTACATTAGTAAATCGATAAATTGTAGAATCTAAATATAAGAGCAAATGGAATTCATTTACTTTACTTTTACAATTTTTTAACAAACAATTTTTAAACAAACAATTTTTTAATTTGCTACCTCAGCGTAGCAGCACTGAAATCGTACGCATTAATTACTCCGCCAACCGATCAAATTGTAATGACGAAAAACATTTTGGTATATATCCCGCTCGTTACAAATTTCTTGCTCGCTTAATTCGCATTTTCAGAGTTAAAAAATTGTTTGTTTCGATGTGATAACGTTTAAAATTACTTAATCCACACTCGCGGTAAACTAGAAAAGTAGTAGCTACATTCTGACAGCAAAAAACATCGACACATTCGGTTTTCATTTTTTTTGACAATGTTGCAGGCGAGCAAAAAATCTGAGAAAAATTGAGTACACGAGCCGTGATAGTACCTTATCAGGGAATTAATATAAAAGTGTTGAATATAATATAAAAGTGAGAAATCTTGAATTTTCCGATTTTTTGGGGGTTTTTCATTTTTGATAATCACAGCTTGCAACTGAAAAATCTCAAAAAGTTCTATAACATGCGGTTTAATGTTCAAAATAAGCCATATTTTTTTCAAAATTTTAGGAAGCCGCTAAAGGTGGAAAAATGGCGGAAAATCGCGAAATCTAATTTACCCTGTAACTACCCTCACGGACAAGTTACAGGGTTAAAATTTTGCACAGATGAGTTTTTATTGGTCAGCTATCGAACGGTGTATGACTCATTGAAAAACCTCTAAGGGCAGTTTTGACCATCTTAATCGGCTATACCCTTTATAGTTTTTCGCCATATTGGGGCCGCCATTTTGTTTTTTGAATTTCGATACTAAGAGTCGTAATCAGAACTCCCGAAAATATACGTACATCAATTTTTGTGAAACATCAAAACATTTTTTCGACAACCCATCCGCCATATTGGGTCCGCCATTTTGTTTTTTGAACTTTCAGTTTCAGATTCGTAATCAGCGATCATGAAAACCCTTACATACACATTTTCAATTAAATCCGTCACAGTTTTATATTTTGACCATGATTTCGGGCTTTTCGACCACTGTGCGCCGCCACGAACCGTAGGGACTTTAACGACAACGCGGCGGTGCATCTCGCTCGGCGATCCGTGCGATCGCATTTCAATTCGGATGGCGCCCCGCGAATACCGACACGAGCCCGGGTCCCGGAAAACGTTGAATACACCGCCTTTTCCACGATCTTTACGACGCGCGGCGCCGCGATCTAACGTAACATAAATCACACCGAGGGATTCTCTTTGCCGCGCCACAGTGGCGCAAGAAACGTTTCCTATTCTTCCGATACAGGGATGAGGGACGTGGGTGGGGGGGGGGGTGTCATTCTTTAAGAGGACATTGTACGTGCGCGATAATACGGTTGCCTCCCCACGTTCGATTCACCCATGGGGTATCGACGATGTAAGGCTCTGATATTTTTAAGTATACCTAACCCGATTTATAACAACGCGTTCGACTCGGAGACAAGATCTCGAAGCAGAATCTAACGCTTGTACCACAGGTTCGACGGGAATTGCCAGGAAGTATAAACGGCTGCGTGAGCGCGACGCGATCTGACCAGGGCTGACACGAAATTTGATATTAATGTGGTATCGTTAATTGAACATTATCGATACTATTTCGCAATAATGTGAATAATGAGGCATATTAAAGTATAGAATCGTCGGATCGTATTACGGTTGAAAATCCGAGAAAATATGTGGAACATTTTGTTCAAGAATGTTGGATACAAATTTTGGCAATTTCACCGTGATAGTGATATATTAATCGTAAAATAATTACATAACAAATGATTATAAAATAATTACTTAATAAATTATTATAAAATAATTATTCAGAATTATGAATAATTATGATAGAATAACATAAGAATATTATAAGAATAACCCAATTACAGAATCAGAATGACTTTTATGTGCATATGTAGATGAATTATATCTAGAACTATAGTGTTGTATACTTTAATTTGCTTCCTTATTTACACTGCGGTATAACAATACTGATAATATTTAATTAACGATATCTCATTAATATTGAATTACGTTTCGCCTCTGGTCCGATCACGTCGCTCGCGTGCAGCTGTTTATATGCATTTCCTGTCCAATGTCGTTGAACCGGGTATAGGTTTAGATACAGTTCTTGTATAATTATTCTTTTAATTATTTTGGGACTGATTTTTCGTTTTAGTGATAAATTACGAAGATTAAATGAAAAATTATACCGATATAGTCAAGACTGAGAAGAGTCGCTGGGATAAATAGTTCTTCCTTTATTTTTTTAAACTGTGCTATTTAAACTTCAGTCATTTATTTCGGAAACTATTAATTGTGAAACAAAGATTTCTTCCACAATTGATGTGCTTTCACGTTTGCGGATTCATTTACTTAAAGCAAAATATCATTTTGCAAAATATTGGTTGGAATTTTTAACATCAACTTTGTTATGGAGTTAGATGCCATTGTCAAGTTCCAATATTTGAACTTTTTGTTTCGCCATCGAGGATATATGCTACATATTTGTAAAAGATTTATTTTAGTTATCGTAGCAGTGAATGTAATAAGGCGCCATCATTGTTTTAAGGAATGCGGAGCACAGTGACAACCGCAGTAAAGGAGAAATAATATGAAAAAGTACACGTAAACTATATAAAAACCGGAGAAAACGGGAAAAGAATTTCACAATCAATGAAAACAGTAATAAGAAATGCATGTAAGTGAAACCAAGGAATCAACGTGTCGAACACAGCTGAATCTTTCAATTATAAGCTACGGTTTATCTCGCGAAGCAACAATTAGAGATCATTCGAGAATGGTGTATGAAAATCGCTCTGATTTGTTCACAGACTGTACTAATGTCTCATAAAAGTAATTATTAAAAACTTACCGTCCGCCAATAACAGGTGTTCGTAATTCCATCGCCTCTTCTGAACACCTAGGTCCAGTTAAGTTTCCGCACAAAACACAAGTACACAAACGAAAGCACAAACAGAGGCAAAGACAAGAACAATTGTGTAGCAAATGTATAGTGTGAAACAAAAGGAAAGTCTGAATATTCTTAGAGCTCGTTTCAATCGATTAAACTGATCATCGTTTTAGAACTTCCGCGAGACTAATCGTAATTTTGACATTCTATAATATCGACTACAATAGCGAGAACATTTCGGAAGCAGCTTATAATTGCAGAATCAAGTATCATTAACCTTAGCTGCGTACGACGCGTATACGCGTCATAAGGAAATGGCAATTTTATATCTCATAAGAAATATACTTCTCCTACGATTTATGTCAAAATGCTTATAGTAGCATAATCGTAAATTTCGCACGCTTTAGGACAATTCTAGGCCAATTACCAAGAAAACTACACTCGGTATAATTAATACAACGTATAACAGAATTGATCTTTTAAATAAATCGACGCAGCTAAGTGGTTAAACATCTAGACGGAAGAATCCGTTTTTCGTTACTATAATCTACGGAGTAAAGAAAGGTAGCACGTGTTTCGGGAAGAGTAAGCGTTAAAGTAAACGGACCAAGTTTGACGTTTCCAAAAAATACGTTCGACAAAGTTGAAACTTAAACGAAATAAAACGAAATAAATTGGAAATCCGGTTTTCTCTTTTTTCTTCTTCTTCTAGTACAGACGCGACGTTTACACGTCGCCAGATAAATGTGCAGAAATGTGGAGAGAAATATTGACGTCGAGAACGAAAATAAAAGTGACGAAAAAGAAAAGATATTGAATTCTAAAATCCACCCCCGGCGAGGGAAGAAGTACGAAAGGAGAAAAAGACAACAAATAAGATGGAATGACGAGAGATCGACGAATGATTACGTGAACGAGGGGAAGGGGCAGCTTCGTGATTATAACTGAATCGATTACGGAGATCTGAGATAATTAAAACGGCGGGCGCACGTAAATGCCAAGTGGAAGCTGGTATTGTAACGAACATGAATTAGTATTCGTCGTTTGAAAATTCAATTTCAGAGAATCTTGCAAAAAATTCTCTCTCGTTTCTGTAGATCCCAGAGTAAATTGAAAGCAGCGTACCACCTTATAGACTAGCAGAAATGATTGATAAGATTCGAGGAAATTTGGTAATGTTTTTTAATATTTAAAAATCCCGTCGATTTCAAATGCAGGCTGACGCGAACAAATATTCTCTAGAACGCATTTGTTTAATTATCCGGTCGACATTAAACAGTCGTTGGAGCCCTCATGAATTTCTTATCCCTTGCACTACAATAACGAGTTAGACTCGTAATAAAGATTTCATGTAAGATCTATTAAATACGAATATTACTGATCTCTTCTAAATCGAAATCAAATTGAATTTTTCTATTATCAAAGTCTAGAAACGGAACTGAATAAAGACAATACAGGTAAGAAAAATTATCTGGTCCTGTTAAGGGGTTGCAAGGGGTTAACATAACCTAGAAATGAAACTAAATAAAGATAATAAAAGAAACAAAAATGATCAGGTACTATTAAGGAAAATATTAAGGATAAATTAATCAACGCAGCGTGAGAAGAGTCTCAGTACAAGGGGTTAAAGATCACGGAATAATATTTAGAATTTAATAGAAACTTGAGGACACTCGCATGCTCCCGCAAGCGGCTTGAATACCGCTTACTAGCGAGATCGTTTTTAGGTATACTTTAATACGGAATCTATATGCAAATTACCAAGAAAGAATACAAAGGAATCGATAGGTGAATCCATTTTTTGCGAGGAAAATGGAGAGATGCCGTGCACGTGAATTTGTTAAGTTTAAGACGACCGTCTCAAATAAGCCGCGAGGTAAGTTTCTTCTAGGGGTGGTTTTCAAACATTTTGAAGAATTAATGACACCCGAGTATAATTTACAATGCGGATTAAAAGTTAACCCGGATCTCGCCAGAGGAACCGTACAAAGGCGGTTCTCTCTGTCGGTCTCCATCCACTACATCGTTTCCTCCCGCTTAAATCAAGCTTTCGAGGCGAGCTTAGCTTCCGGATAACAGCGGTAATGAATTTAAGAAACGAATTAAGTCCCGCGAAACAAGATAGACTAACAACGGGCGAGGTTTAAGCGGTTTGCAACGAAATTGTCGAGCGCGACCGTTTATGGATCGTACTTTGCGCAGCGGAGATTTAATTTGCCTCGATGCTTTGTAGCCATCGAATTCGAGGATTTTAAGCAGTTGCAGCGTATGCACATTTTCGAGATAGTTATACGTAGCTCATTTTGTATACAAAAAGTATGTGAATTCTAATGATATTTCACAGGATTTTTGCACCTATTTGGATAATAAAAAGATTTCGACTGAATTTGATTTTATTCTAATTCTCTCAAATTTTTAATAATAATGTAAATTTGTAATACTGTGGTTTGACCATAGTCATGTATTCAGTGTATTGTTTGTGATAAAATTAATAGTTACGTATGATAGTTTGGGTAACATTCTATTTCTGTTTGTTCACAATTTGTCGCAATTAGAGTACTTCTGCGATTTAAAGGTTCACCTCTGATACAGTTAGATAATGTATTATATATGCATTGATATAGATGCATTGTACTATAGGTGAGAGTTTCTATTGTATATGTGCGCATGTGCACAGCACACTATTGTCGTAGTAACTGTAAACTTGTAAAAGTAAACTTTTAGCGTTACAACAATTTTGGTTAACACTTTCTTTTACACCGCGAGTCAGAGTAACATCAAAAAGTAAGAAATCGATCAAATTTTATCAAAATATTGTCTGAAAGTTACACGAAAAATTAATAAAAGTGGAAAAGGCATCTTTTTTTAAATATATGTTGGCTACCGCATTTCACGGGTTTTCCATCAAATAATTCTACATCGAGTAGCGGGCATGACATTATTATACATGAAGAAATAATAACTACGTGAAAACATCTACATACAAATACACTTCATGCAATCTCGAACGGGTACCTGTCACACAGATGTTTTCGGTGTCGATTATATAAAAAACCAAGAATCGCGTGCGAATTTTTGCTTTTACATTCATGACTTCCTCTACCATGTAAAACTGTTTGCTGTCGATTCATTTTTACATGCAGAATTTTACATTTTCGAATTACTTTCGCATGCAGAATTTTGCATTTCTGAATAACTTTTGCATGCGAAATTTTGGATTTTCACGTTTTACAGTGTTTTTACACTTATCGCGCGTAGAACATCATACCCTATCAAATACACTGTTCTGATCCATTAACGTGGAAAGGAAGATTATATCTATAGCTTAATGGCAATGTGATAAACAAAGCATACATATATTCTACTTTGAAATAGGTTTCATCGAGTCGAAATTACTTGAGATACGCAAAATGTTACGATTCTGTAAAGTTTGCGGATACAGTAATATGTTTGCTATATACAATAATATTTGTTGCTATAGAAATTAGAAACTAGACTTGATAACAAAGGAAACATACTCGCGTTGACATGGATCACTGTAATTGTTTAATTCATTTTTGTTCTGCGTACCGCGAACTTTAGTTCCGCTACTTGTAGTATAAATTACTTCAGTATAATTTTATTACTAGTCAACACGTTAAAACGTAGACAAGGAAATTGAGGAAAAAGAAAGTGACGTGGCAAAAGAAATTAAAAAGTGAAGTATAAAATCGTAGAGGTATGGACATCGTATTACAAGGTCTTATACAATTAAGAAATAAAGGGTAAATAATGCAAATTTTGAACTACAATAACATATATGAAAAGTAACGAGAACTTACGTTAAAAATCAAGCAGGTTTTACAAAAACTTTTAGTATTTAAAAAACTTTTATACTTCATATTACTTTCGTTATTATTTCTTTCTTAATACACGAAATCAATTAGAATCGATCAATGCGAAGTAAAAGCAATTTAAAATAACGAAATAATTCGTTAATATTCAAAAGATAACATCCTTCACATCAAATTAATGAAATAATTGATCTCATACAGTTATTTCCTATTTGCATTTGAAGTAGAATTTGCTCAGATCCGCTAGCCCGAGGTTATACGCACACGTATAAAACATAAGCACGCGATTTCCACAAGAATCCCGGTCGCTAATCCCTGGCCAACCGTGTCTAAATTATAAATTTAATCTTTCAAACGACCAATTCGAAAATCCCCATTTCATCAGCTCTCTTGAAGTCGGCCGGCACTTCCGGCCTACATTGGAAATTCCGTTCGCGGCACAAAGTTATGCCAATATTAACTCCCTCGTTCAAGTTTTCAAAGCTAACCAACCAGCCGGCATAGCCGCGCGACCCAGAAATCGTGCCGGTTACTAGGCAGCACAAATTAGTTTTCACTTATTATAGCTTGATTCAATTTTTAAGCGATACTCCGCACAGGGAGGGTGCCGATTTCCGCTCGAGATTCGCCAGGCATGATCGCTGGGGGTGCCCTGTTGACAGGCGGCGTGGCACGGTCGTCCTGATAATCGACTGTTTGCGGAGAATCGGTAGAGCCTGCTCGACAAAGCCTTTTGATCTCTCACCTCATCGTTGCTTCTTCCTCGCCGTGTCTCCCGACCATGAGATTCTCTAGCCTTCCCCCTTCTCCCTCCCTCTCTCTCTCTCTCTCTCTCTCTATCTCTCACTCTCTTTTTGTCTCTCTTGCTCCCTCTAGCTCCCGTGGCCGCGCACCCGTTCTACCGGTTAACGCAATAAAGTCGGCAAATGGAATTGTCGGGAACGGGCGGACCGTTATAATTCAACTCCCGAGAACAATTTACCAGCACAATTCCAATCTGAGCAAGGTCGTCGCCGCGCAAAACCGATCCAAACTTCCACGATAAACAACAACAACGCGACTATTAACGTGCTGCCCGCGAACACGCTTTCCCAACCGCCGCTTCCGGTTCCGTCTGGGACACCCGCGATGCCCTTGTAATCGTTTAACGTTGAACTTTCTTCCGCCGGGTCCGCTGGTAAATAGACTGTGCATCTGCACGGTTGCGATCAATTCTGTTGCAGCCAGCGAAACAATCATTCTCGAAATTTCTAAAGCCTCGCCATGGTCACGCTATAGTCGCGCCTTCTAAAGTCACGCTATATCGGCAAACGTGTTAGCGTGGATTTTACAAGTTTTAATTACGAATGGCGTATACAGGATGGTCGATGAATATCTAACAATTCCGAAATTGAAGCATCCGAGGTCATTTGAAGTAACTTCATCCTTTATAATATTTTTCTGCGAAGCATCGTTAACAAGTTATTAACGAAAAACAATGAGATGCTTCGTCCACTCGGTGGCTCCGACCGCCTTGTACTAGCAAAGCTAACCTCTCAATATTTATCTGTAATAATTATTCGAATGAGTTCCTTCTATTCGGATATTTCATTGGAATAACAATAATTAATTATAATATATTTATTTATACGTTATATATTTTCATTCGAATGAATTAACCTTATCATTAATTCTTATCTTTACGTAATTCTGTAAGGATATACTAATGCAAAAACATTTTATTTTGTACAGGGTGTATAGAAATTATCCTTAATCGTGAAAGTCAAAGTTGTAGGGGAACTAAGGGTTTCAAGGCAACCCTTTACATAAGAAACAATGACTATTGGAACGATATTCATTTTTCTAGCAAAATGGTTCATTTCCTTAAATAGACAGTCTTTTCAAGTATTAATATGTTGCGTATTTTTTTAGTTGTAAATTGCGTGAAAAATAGTACAACGTCCTCGCGATTGACAATTGCCAGCGGTTTTTCTTGAATTCCGGCCAACTTTTCACCGCACAATGCTGCACTGTAGCTGTTTCATTACGCTGCAGCAATTCATAACATTATTTTACGACTCCACCATATGCGAAGAACAATTTACTTTCCGTGAAAGGTGGCTTTGAGTTCAGACCGAGCTTGCTCGTTCTCATCTACCCACCGCCTCTGTCAAACCTACTTTTTTCAATCACTCTCTTTTATGTAATATTATGCATAATATTTCTTCATTTTTCGAACGTCATCGTGTGCGAATTATAATATTCAATAAATGAATTTTTTACTAATGTCAATCGAAAATATTTTTAAAGTATGGAATTTTTCGTCTAAAGGAGATGATAACAAATGAGAAAGGTTCTACGATGTATTATAGTGGTAAGCAAATTATGTGCTTGTATTTTGTTTCGTATTCAGATTACAAATATTACTTTGACGCTTCGCAATTAATAATTACTGATAGTACTTTCATAATCGGTACTATCCGTAAATTAATCATCGTCAGTAATTGCTAAACTGTCGATTTTATGCATTATTACAAAATATTTTATTATTTGATCATTTACTGCAAAAAGCTGAATATGATCTATGAAAGAATTAATTTGGAAAAAGGTGAATATGATTTCTAAAAAGGTTAATTTCGAGTATTGAGGTTGTATAAATATCGATGCGAAATGCGCAACAGCGTATTTATGATCGCGTGTTAAAAATACGCGACGACATTCGAATTACGTGAACGGCGTCGAAATGTTCACATTTAATGGGGTATAATTTTTAGAACATATTGTTCTTTGATTGCGGTTGAAACGTTCAATTATTTGAAACGCGAAAAACAATACCATTGTTACCGCAAATCAAATAGCGCACGGTGGTTTTGCCACGCTCTGTATATGTATGGAGCGGGCGACGGGACACAGGCCAGTGGAATTAGTGCCAGTGTACGTTTGGCTAGACTTTGTTCTACGTCCGGTCTAATTCAATAAGCTCTCAGAGTTCATTCCGATCGTGCTGGAAACACGGACCTGCCATCGAAAATCCAAATCTTCGCGGAAACGTGGACACACAGAACTTACTCTAATTCGTTAAACATAATAATCTGAATTGATTCGACTACGATACGGGGATCGCTTATACATTATTTCAATCTTAAATCTTGAATCCAATTTATTCCGAAGTGTACAGTTTATTTTCGAATAAAGTTGCATGAAAATATTTATTGAGAAAGTTCTCAGCAGCTCATTTTCTAAGGCGCAGATACATAACCTATAAATCGAACAAAGTGTTTTTCGCAACGGAAGATGTCTGTCTTTTTCCATCCCTGGTACATCAATAGTTTGGACGTATAGCGACTACCACTGCCATTCGCCGACAGATGGTTTTCTTTCCCGAAAGCTACTTAAAACAGTACTTGTTTCTATATGTATAAATCGCTGAAACCGTCCTTACCCTTATCCCTGTCTAAGGCAGGGCCCGCCAGAAAGCCTTACTGACGAGTCCTCTAGCGGGGCCAGAACTAAATACTACTCCCTCTCCTTTTCCTTGCTAAACCGTATTCAGAGACTTCTTAAAAGCTCGCTACAGACGCAACATGGTCAACAGGTCGTAAGAACCTGCAATTTAGCAATTGCCCTAAATCTGCGGTAGCATCCGCCCACGAAGAGCAGACTGCCCGCACGCAGACTTTTTCGACTGCATGCAGATTAGCAGCAAGATGCATCGATTGTGTCCGTGTTATGAGATCGTTGCTGGCGCATGTTCGAATTGAACGGCCAACAGATTGCGGGCTTTCCTAACGAGAACGCAAACAGCTCTATTTGCTAGCGTTTCTGTCTACATTTAACTCGGCGCCACGTTAATTCGCCTTTTTCCCCAATCGTCATCTACAGTGCCGCGCGATTCGTATCGATGACGCAATTCGCCGAACGACGGATCGATAATCACGCACCGGCACCTACGTACCAAAGCTTTATACGGGGTATATTTAAACGGACACGGCGAATTCATAATCCGCCTAATTTATTGGAATTCATTTAATCCGATGATTAACGCGGCCTGGCCACGCTTCTGCGCCGATATTTTCAGATATTTCTAGATCCGCCGAATAATTCTGTAATCGTTCGGAGCGCGCCTTCGTTAAAGAACGCAGTCGTTCGTGCGAAGTCTTATCGTGGTTTCGATAATGAAGACTCCTATTCTGGTTGTTATTTTCGGTTAACCTCTTAGGCTGGATTTTGCGCGAATAAAATTTTTCCTAATTAAATTATCATTTTTCTAAATGTATATATATATTTTTGGTATAGTTATACAATATATAATATTATTATATGTTATACAATATATAGTATATAATATTAATTATACATATTCTAACTGTATTGTACTTATACACGGTCACTTTAATCGTTTACTTCAATAACTAATGAAACAATTGATTAAAGTACGAAACATCCGCGAAAGTCACTATAATGGCGCGTCGTGTCTAAGAGGTTAATTCTTTAACCCTTTCATTACGGGTGCCGCCTATAGGCGGCGTACGCGCGACGACTCGTGGGTACGGGTGCCGACTATAGGCGGCAAACGCGTGACGACCTATTTGTTGACTATATAAGTCGACGTATAATCAACTGTTGACTCTAATCGATGAGTAATAGTTGTTATGTAGCTCTAAAAAGAGTGTACATACAAGTCAATTACAAAGTGGCGTTGAAAAACGTTAATCCGAATATCGAAGACTACTGACGAGCAAAGTGTACACTTCGCGGCGCGGTGACCCGTACAGGGGCGTCACTCCGGCGGCGCGGACTGCCGTAAGGAAAGGGTTAATAGCTCAAATAGTCGATTATCAATAGATAGAGTGAACAATATAACTTGATTTCTTCGAATATTTTCCTCGTTCTTGGTAACGTAAATAATAAGTAAAATATATTGTTGCGGCGAATTGCCATGGTCAAGTCGCCGTGATGTGATACTGCCCTGAAGTAGACAACCCCTTCGGATATAGCTGAAGATAGGGGTTGTCAGGGAATCGTTGTGCCGACGGACAGTCGACAGTTGCGAGCGAGCTGCCGAGCAGACAACTTGTGTCGTCTCGAATGTATAATTGTATTCTGGTTACTTGGAGTAGAATTGTAAATAGCGTTGTTTGGAAATAAAATGCCGTGGCGCATCGCGAAGTTCGCAACAATATTTTGGATCAAAGGGTCTTTTGCAATGATCAGAAAATTTGTTACGAAATCAAGATTTTTGAGCTCTTATTATGACGCAATAACTATGGTCAAGATATAACAATGCTTTTAAAATTGCGACAAATATCATCTTGAGAACAGTCTCTTTTATACAGAAATAATATTAACTGACAACAATTGACACAAATAGTACGTTACTGGAAACCTAAAGAAAATGTAAACGTAAGTGATCGATCGTTCTATAATTATTAATTTATTAAGTATCGACGAATTCTGGGAGCAATTTAGTTTACCTTAGCCTAGGTTAGTGCCAATGATTTAAACCTCAAAACAGGAGCGCCACAATGGACTGGGATTACATGTATGCGATGCGTAGCCGGTTATATCTCGTAATCCCTTTACTAAAGCTGTTTCGAACTTCATCGTATTACATTACTGTCCTAACAATAATTACGATAGAGATCCAATAAAATTATACAAAGCTGGTCATGCGATACTGGTTAATATCGGAACTTCTTTTAAAAAATGAATATTGCAAACAGTGAATAGGTTGCTTCGATTATTACATTATTTTTTACTAAATGGACTTTATGCACGTGATTGTGTGTTGTATGTAAAAATTACTTCGTTTGTAGCGAAGTAAATCCTTTGATAGCATAAATGCGGTTTTATTCAACCCGTAGCTTATATTATTTTTTAAACTTTAATTAAGAGACTTATTAATCCTTTCAAGACTGAACGAAAGGAGCAATTGTAATAGAAGAACGTCTATTGTTCACATTAATTTTGGGGCTTATAAATTATATAAAGGTTGTGGTAGCTAAAATTATGTATTGATAAATACCACAAAATAAACAATGCAAATAAATTGCAAAGATTATCTAAAATATTTAACAAAATATAGTGTTAGTTGTAATAATATTCCTTTCTTATAGTAGTACCTTAATTCCACCTTGTATAATCAACTTAACTTCCTCAAGGGTTTGTGACATTTTTTAAAATACCCAGTATACGATTATAAATATTAAATCTTAAAATATGGAATACTATATACCTTTACAAATACAACATATTATTTTATAAACGGAATATCATTTTGTTCGAGTGATCATTAAATTATCTGCAATTAGATTTTCCAGAACATAACGGTGCAATTTGCAATTAACAAAATTCTATATATACATTGATGATTAATTCAAAATTATTTAAGACGACTTACATCCGAAGCATCATCGTACCAGCCGAATCAATACGCAGAAGTGTTTTCTTATTACGCTACGCGATGGGAAGTATTGCACGGTTGCTGTTGAAGAAATTTATAGTGGAACATCCCCGTAGCAAACTACGAGCGCTTTCAATCAATTTGATCCGTTCTCGGTAACAATTTATATATCTCATCCAGACGAATGAGAAACGCTCGGTCGTTGCGTGATGATGTACGATTCGCGTTCACGCCGTTGCAAGAGTTGGATCGCACGGGGTAGGTTTCCCGTGTCAAGTAGTACAAGAGACCGGTAAAGAAGGACAAGAACAAGAGAAATAAGATGGAGAGAAAAAGAAAGGGAAGGAGAAGAAGAAGAAGAAGAAGAAGAAGGAGAAGGATCCCTCTCCCTCGAGCTGTCTTTCACCGAGCGTTTTGAATATTGAATTAAAATCGCGAGATCGCGACGACCCAGTGACCGAACGTCGCCGCTCCGCGGTCCCCACGACCGGTCCTTTTGTTCCGAGGGAAACTCATTTCAGATCTTCCTTTGAGCCATCGAGACCTCGCCTCCGGGCACAAAACCATTCTTCCATTTTTTATCAACGTGCTCCCCTTTTGGAACCGGGCGTCCCCTTAAACGGTGAAGTACGCAAGTCACACCGACGTTTCCTCAGACGTTTCATTCGATAGGCGGGATTCACAAGGGACGTCGCTCAAACGCAACACGTCGATTTTAATGAAATTTACCCTTCGAAATAGTTCGCACGAAAATATTCACGAATTTCGGTTCCCAATCATTGTAATGCGGATTTCGTGGCGCTTATGATAAAAATAAATAAGTGAAATTTAAAAAGTAGCACAATTTGAACGACTGAATGAAAGCAATAATTAGCATTTTTTATTTGTTCAATTTATTAAAGAAAAAAGATTAAGTCGCTAAGTGATTTTTGATTCATGCAATTCTTATTCCGAATAAAAATCAAATAATAGCGTTTATAGCGTTGGTCCGAATGGACCCAAGCACAGTTGTGCGAGTATTAAAGAGTCTTGAAATTGTAAATAGAAAAAGTACGCAGACCTATTAAAGTGTGGCTTTTTATTCCTGTTTTTAGTGCTACAAAAGCGACAATAAACACAATTAATTCTGCAGCGATACCATTGCTTTTTCTAATTTGAATCACTATAAGTAATACTTACTATTTTAATGGACACAAAGCTGAAAAGATTGAGCAAGTAGGAAAGAAATTATTTTTAAATTACATAAAAAAATCTAATATTTGTTCTTCAAGAATTAACACGGTAAATAGAATTAAATCTTTAAAATATACGAAAAACAAAAATACTTTTTTGCAAGAAATTTAAATGAAAAGAAGCAAAATTTTTAGAAGTAGTTACCTTCTTAAAACCTACTTTCAATATTCTACATTCAATCGATACAAAACAAAATCTTGATGCATTATCCTGCTCGCTTAACGCGAATATCAGAGTCTCATACGTTCCACACTTTCCCAAGGAAACAGTTCGATAAGAAAAATGGCAAAATTATTTTCATACTCCCCATAATACTTCCATAATGCTCTCGGAGTATAAAACCGTTTGCCCCTTATCAACGAATCCTCTCTCGGCATCGGAGGTCTTAAAGGACGAAGCATACAACGTAACGCTCCCGTGACATCTCCTTTGACAACAGATTCTTTCTATCCGGAAGCCGATGGGTGGCGTGCTATTTGGAAATAACACTTTTAACAATCATCGAGGGGAAACCCAGAGCCCCGTCGACGGGTCCCCGGGGACGCTCGAGTGTCCTTCAGCCTCCCAGGCGTTGCTCCTAAAGGAAGAACAATTTGGAAGGATTCCGCGATCCTTCCATCACACCCTCGAGACAGGCCGATACACCCCAAGGACCCTATCTCTCGAACCGCCACTTTCATCCCTTGTTTCCTTTTGTTTCCTCGAAAACCTCATTTCTCGGATTTTACTTTGAACGGTCGCAGACTTCGGCTCCGAAGGGAGCGCCGGGGCTTTTGGATCATCCGGGATGTCCCCGCGGAGAGGCGTGAAGAAGAGCGTCGTCAACTTTCGTCCCCCGGCGAAGGCGACGTCGCTGCGACGTCCCGACGAGCCCCCCCTCCCGCCCGTCTGGAGTCTCTTCTTCGCTTGGGTTTCCCTAGCCGGTGTCGCCGGGCGTCGCGCGTCGCCTCCCTGTCGGGAGAGATGGTTCTCTTCCAGCCAACCGGAAATTAGAAATTTCGAGCGGTGTCACCGGGTCACCTGGACCGGTATCACGCTCCACGTAACGGTCTTTTGTTCCTTCTACGGCTCGTCGGTGTATCGGGAGAAGATTGCCATCGATCCCCCCGGCTGCTTCAGAGGGATCGTTGCTCTCTCGACGCACGAGTGCGCGCCGCCGAGCACGAATTCGAACTCGGTTGCACAGACTGCCGAGCTCCCGATCGCTTTCTCGATGCTTATTCTTTGTTTGCTACCCGAGTTTTTGCTGCCGAATATTCGCCCGAAATGGAGGACATCTGTTACCGATTTCGGGAAAACGAGCCTGTTCGTTCCACGAGAGGAAGGGTTGCTCTTTCTACGCGCTGTTACGATGCCAAATGATTTTTGATATTGATTGAAATGATTTTTATTGGATTGTTCTTATGATCTAAGATGCTAGAGCGTGGTCGACTGTTGTTATTTAGATGAAATTAATTATCAGAATGATTGACGGTTGATTATACTTATTTTATCAATAGACTTTATCTTCTTTAAGTTTTGTATGAAGTATGTGAAGAGATATTTGAGGGTTTTATTACATCACGACTCGTCACGAGACACTAAATCGATATACACAACTGCTAACAGAGATTTAAGTGTTATTCGTTTGGAACTGTACTATTTGGAACCGACTATTTGGAACTGTAGAAGCAAGAGGAGTTTTTCAAATGCTAAAGTGCACGCACGCTGTAGAAAACATCACGTGTTTTCTTTGCTATTGAAACTTTAGAATGTAAGCCACGACATTTTGGAATTATTTTCACAAAGTTACGCAAGCATTGCAACTAATACCATCAGGGGTGGAACGATTCATAAGTTACGAAGATAGACAGGTTTGAAGGACAATAAAAGGGACGGTTTAGTCCTAAGTTTGCTAGAGGACTCGCGTCAATAAGGCTATCTGATAGGGCCTGCATCAACCCTTAGCGGACGACGACTTTTTCGACCGAGTGAGGTAGCAGGACGAGGCGATTTTCTCAGATGTGTCGAGCGTCTTGTATACAAACTATTGTAATTCGTATATAATGCAAATATAATTTATATACGATTATATGTAATTATATACAACTGTATAATTTATATACAAATTATCGTAACATAAACACCGAGAGTCGCCTCTCGTCCGCAAAGGATTAAATGCATTGGGTAAATAGAGATTGAGTATCTTAGAATCTAAAGAGTGTAAAAAACAGCTACATTTAATTTTCGATTATGTGTTTTCGAACAAGAAATTTAGTCACATAAGAAAATTGAAAGAGAGTCATTTGTTTTATATAATATGCTTCAATTAATTATTCGAAAAATAAACAGAAGTGACGAATGCCTTTAGAAGTGCATTTCGATTCACGAGCAATTTAATACTTCTGATATTATTTCTATATTATTACATATAATATAATACAATAACTAATACAACATTATTATTTTACTAACATAAAGTGAGATTGTGTCGTCACAAAAGTTGAAACGCGACAGCAGCAAGAATCTGTGAAAACCTGCACACCATGAACTGCAAAATCATTTTCTGGAATTGCTTTTACCAGCAAAGTAATGCATGAAATTATATAGCTAAAACAAACAATCACGTCAAAGGGAAAAATGGAACGAAAAATATTGTTGTGAATTTCAATCTAGTGAGTACGACGCTAACTGACTGAAAATTCCGGGAAATTTATCGTCGTAATTATGGATATGGGAACAATGGCGTCGGCAAATATTCATGAGTAGGGTCAATGAATGAGTCGAATACGTTGTTTCAGAATACATTTGCCCAGGGATAAGGTAGCTGCGCATAAAAAATATTACTTGTACGTTTAAAATAAATATCGAAGAATTATAAATACTGAATAATATTGTAGAATATTGAATAGAATTATTGACTTAACCCTTTGCACTCGTGTGGTGACTCCGAGGCACCAACTAAAATTGTTACAGCACGTTCCAAAATAATTTTAGATTTCAAAATTTATTAAAAGTATAACTGTCGTTGCACGAATTGCAAGATGCAATTTTATACGCATAAAATACATTTTGTCGTATAATATGGAAATGCAAAGAAAAGTTAGCGTTTTAGGATTACAGTTAAAGTGGCTTCGGGTGCAAAGGGTTAAAATCGTAAAACTGTCTGACATTATTATTACGCAGTGGTCGCTTTCAAGTGCTTCAGTAAATTATTATTACTACTCATTACTATAGGCACAGTTTCATCTTTGCATATAGGTAGCTAGCACATTTTTATGCTCTAAATTAGTTAGACAATATTTAAGAACTCGAGTATTTGCTTATGACTATAAATAAATACTTAACAAGTATTTTTAATATTTAAAAAATTAAATTAAAATATTTAGAAAATATACTAAACAGTTTTGTATGAATTTATTCTTCAAATTGTAACTAGACGTAGGTAAAAGGTTATGTCACAAATATTTTCACTCTACATATTATCTCCTCCCAATTAAGCCATTAAGTATTGCCATTAAACGCCCTGTCAAACGGCAGTCCCGAACGTTGGTTCCCAGTGTTGCACGGTCTTTCGGAAGAAGTATTTATGTTTGGCCGTGCGGTGACTTAACTAGACCCGGCTTCGCTAATCCGGCATTGTTTCACGTTAATTTGAAACCGTTACAGTGCACGCAAATATGATTCCGAGCGGCGCAATCTGACGATATACACCGATAATTTGAAATCGACGTCGGCCCAGAAGAGACCGTTCAATTCATCGGCGGTCAGATTTGATTACAGATCGAATTAATCTATGCAGATTAAACGCTTACCCGCACGGGCGGAAACTGCGAAACGCTTTTCCCCCGAATGACTCGGACCGGGAGGGTTCGATTAAACGCTTACCCCCACGATGAGTTACAGTCCTGTTTGGAATAACGAGTGCTTTAAATCGGAATTAATATACGAGATTTATTAAGGAAACGCCCATTCGAATGTGCGCAATAAATCGGCGACGCGAAACTGTTCCCGGAATTCCTAGTTTGCTCGTCCCTCCCCCCCCCCCCCGACCCTCTGCTTCCGCCGCCGTTTGTACACACGCGCGCGCCGGGATTTAGACTGGCTAAGTAAACTGCGGCTCGTACATAATTCTAAGAGAATGTAACGTCTCGGAGTATAATCCCGGGAAATCCGCGCGTACAATGAGACCCGACCGAGAACCGACCATTTACAAAGCTGAAAAATGTCGGATTGCTACGGGATCCCGATGCCCTGACGCCGGCGCATCAATTATTTTCACGGCGAATAACTTGTCAGCGGAAATATGAACAGCCCGCTGTTCCGTGAGATGGATTTGTTTGCTTATTTGCAGGGCTTTGTTTTACATGATACTATACATATATATATATGTATATTAACGGGAAAAACAATTTCGTTACGTTGCGCCGGAAGCTCGGCTGTGAAACCCGATGCTTGACACTTCACGCGAATCGGAGAAATTATTTTTTAGTCGTTCATGTACCGTCGATATAATTAATACGCCAATGTGCATGGATTGATCTGCCGTTTTTCCTCTTCTGTACATCATCTGTTCTCAAATACACATCTACATAAAATCTACAATCTCATGGCAGTATCTACAATCTTATGGTAATTTTTCAAGTCACATTCATTTTTTAAATCAAATTTATTTTTTAGTCGTTCATGTTGCCTTCCAACGATATAATTAATACGTCAACGTGCGTAAATTATTCTGTCGTTTCTCCCCCTTTTATATATCATCCATTCACAAATACATGCCTACACGAAGCTACAATCTCATGGCAGTATCTACAATTTTATAATACTCTTTCAGGTCATTTTCATTTTTTTTTTTTAAATCAAATTCATTGTTTCACAAAACTTACTCACATTTTTAAAAATCAAACACATCCCTCTGAAAACGAATCTCGTTTAAATAATATAAATAACATGTTTATTGGTCCGCCAACAACCCGGCATAATAATCGATAAACGCATCATCGGCACATTTTCAAACACGATTTTCACGTAAACGAAGCCTCGTCGGTAAAAATATTATTTCTTTTTATTGACTTATTTTCGCGCGTAGAATCGCTCTCTGCCCGTCCGCACCACCCTTCCGGCAACAGCCCGTATATAGCATCGAACGATTGACAATAACTATGAAATACATACGATAAAACCGAGCCTGCCGGCGCGCCGAAACAATTCAATCTCGCGGAACGCGGGCCGAAAGATCATGTCGCGGTATCGAACCAGAACACTCGTCCCGTCGCCATTGCCGCTTTATACGAGCCGATAAATTCCTATCGATGTCACGTTGACTGACGAGCACGCGGCGGCAACCGGTGCGGCGATGTACACGGGGCTCTTAAGAGCCCCGGGAACGGATAAGTGAGCCGCGGCCCGGGTCGCATCTGGCTCGAACGGGACGTAATGCCTGAGAATATAGACGTCGTGAATTCGCGGGCGCCCCCGTGGCGGTGGTCGGGCAAGGAGAAGGCGCATTTAGCGGCCACGGATGGCTCCGACTCGGCCCCCACCCTCCCTCCGCCGCGCGGGCGCGCCCAGCAAAACCGACAGCTCTTCCGAAGATTAACGCTAAGCCACACCTTATCATACTTTAAGCTCGGCGCCGCTATCGTACATCCGATACACCGCTCGAAACACGTAGCCCAGGAGCTGGGTAATGAGTTACGACTCGCGCGCCGGTCTCCCGCCAGCGGAAGGATAGAGGCTTCCCGGGCCTGAGCGACAGGTTGATTTCGACGAATCGGTATTGCGACGCGCGGGCATGCTCCTAATAGAATGTTCGACGAACGTAGAGCGCCTAGAGGCTTCCCCCGAGAGATTTATGGTGCTCGCTAAAACCCGTTACTTCGGGAACGTTAAACGATGCTATCGTTATCGCTCGTCGGAATTTGATTATTCCGTACGAGGCACTGTACGCTGGAATAATTAAATTTCTTTTAAGTAATTCGTCGGGTGCAAATGTTATTCACATTTCGGCGAATTGTTTGCAACTGTAGTTTAATTAAATATTTTAATTGACGAGAACAAAATGTCGAGCTTATTTTATAGACGGTCACTGAAAAGTTTATTAACGAGTTAATTGCTTTTTCACGAATATGATCGTCATAACACATAACGTTGCCATTGAATAATTATCGAAGAACAGTGTGGTTGATGGAAATAATTGTATTACTTATAATAATCATAGATAAAGGAACAAAACGAACCGTGAATACACGACATTAATGAGAAACAAAATCTTCCTAATAAAAGTGATGTTCTGAAGACGACATTCCAAAACGAAGTCAACAAAACTTTATCAAAATCTATAAATATTTAATAGAAAAATTCTCACAACATTTTTGATAATAACTTGTGTAGTGAAAGCAACGATAAAACTTGCCTAAAAAAAGCACACAATCTCTAAAAAACCAAAAAATGGTATCAATCTTTTTGCAAGTATTAATCTATGCTTTAGCTAACATTTTATCATTATCGATTTCTCAAAATTCGACCAACAACATGTTCTTCTTTTACACGAATTTGAAAATGATATTCACTAGCTTTGCGTTCTAGCAAATTCGCGTAATTTATCAAGAAACAATTCTACCGAGACCTTTGAGCCCGTGGACATCTTTCAAAGGGAAAACTCTTGTGAGGGAGAACCATGGAACGCGCAGAACAAATATCCAGCGACGGTGACGATCATTCGTTTCCGTGTCCGCATTCAACCACATTTCTACGTCTTCGCTTCGTCGGGTAGCTGTGCGACGATGTCACGTAAAAATATCTTCGATTTGCCATCGTCGGTCAGGAGAGAACGAAAACTGGAGATGGAGAGAAAAAGAGAGGGAAAGAGATAGATAGCAGGAGAGAGAGAGAGAGAGAGAGGGAAAGAGAGATAAATAGATAGAGAGAGGGAGGGAGAGAGAGAGAAAGAGGGAAAGAGTGAGAAAGAGAGAAAGAAGGAAAGAGAGAGGGGGAAGAGAGAAAAGGGGTAGTGGTGAAGAGAAAGAGGGTGAGAGAGGGAGAGAACGGTGAAAAAGGTTGAAAATGCGTTGTACGTGACAGATTTCAGTGTGTCCGCGAAACGCGGAGAAAAGAACAGCGATGCACAGGGCTGGCTGATAAGGGCCCACGGTGATTCATCACGATCCCCGATTATCGACTCGTCACTTTCGGTTCGGCTGACCCAACGGCGAATCAACTATCGGGACTGTTCGATATCGTCGAACCGCTATTTTTACGCAACGCTTCGACACAGTAAAAGAATTCAATGTCGCTTCTTTTGATTATGCTTTCCGGTTACGTTTTGCAGTACCGTTGCGCAGTACCTGCGTAGTTTCGCATTTTATACTCTTTTTCTCCTGCCCCTCTTATTTTTTTCTTTTTCGACGAACTCTCTCTCTGTTATCTATGCATCAGAACTGCCGCAGGAAATATGGTTCGCTGGAATCGAAAGATCGCAGATTGCAAACACCGATGACGCTATATACGCTTTCGACTTCGCAAATATTTCTTCCCCCGTATCGAATAAACAAGACACGGTATTGACATGGAGTCGGAATGTTGCAATATGTTCAGACCTACTCGCTTGTCTGTTAAGCAAAGGCGAACGGGTGAAGAATTGGAATTTATCAAATTTCTTGATGTTTCGGCGAGTTTCTTGTAATATTGTTGCGCGAGCGCAGCCTCGGTGTAGTGAATAATAATGTCAAGAGTATAATGACAAGAGAAACTCTCTATTTGGCAAGAGAGGGGAAACTTATCTTTTCGACCGTTTACCACGACGTTGTCAAAACTCTGACTTGTTCTTGTTATAGCGTTGTTCAGGAGTTGATTACCAAGCAACATTTTTTGCTAGTATGTTATGATAAATTAAAGGAAAAAATGTATGACTTTATATAGGAAATTAGGTGAAATTTAGTACCTTAATTAACGTATTTTATACGCGGTGAATCAGGATTACCTGATCATTACTTTTACTGTAGAAGATTAAGTTGTCTTAAAGAAGGAGAATAGTAGTATAATAAGGAAGACATTTGTAAAATATTTACTATAATTTATAAGAACCATAACATATTAACTTCTTACGGTTGCTTACAACAAATAAATAATGATGTATTATTTAAGCCTGCCTGGCCCTTAGCAGGGCTGATTTAGACGCTTGAATTTGCCAACTTTTCATTTTCATTCTGCATAAAGTATTTCTCGCTCGAAGATATATCATTTCCATATTTATGAATATTTATGAATATTTATGAAAGTCTAAGCAACCGAAGAGCTTAACAATACTTTAATCTTCGATCGACTCAATCAAGAATTATTTTATCGGTCCACTGAACATTAATTAAAGAAGAAACTCGTTTAATGTTAGAGTTGTAATTAGGAATCGCAAAATAGAACTCTTTTAAAATTTCCCATTAAAATATAGGATATTTTATCTTAAATGGGCAGCAGACGAACGAGGACATTTTCTGAAATTAGTAAGG